>NW_007726416.1:133498-161947 GCF_000696425.1 Galeopterus variegatus | reverse complement strand
ACTCAGCCAGTGAGCGGCTGGTCTGTATGTGGGATCCGTACCCTCGGCGGGAGCGCCGCCGCGCTTCCCAAGTGGCGCACTGTAGCAGTGCGCCACCAGGCCGGCCCCGCCATCTTTTTCTATATATATTATTTACCTATTTTTGCCAAACTATGTGAGAGTAAGTTGAAGACATCGTGATTCTTTGATCCTAGCTACTTGAGCATGTGTATATTAAGAACAAGGACATTCTCTTACAGGACCCTGGCTTAATTATCAAATAAAGCACATTTAGCATGGCTACATTACTCTGTTAACCAATATATAGAACAGATTCAAATTTTACCAGTGGTTCCCATTCTATCTTTTCCCCTGGCCCAGGGTCCAGTCCAGCCTGTGTCTGTCATCTCTCTTTAGATTCCTCTAATTCGGAACAGTTCTTTAGCCCCCACTGGTCTTTCATCCGATCATGCTTTTGACAGCCTGGCTGTTCTATCATGAGGAAACAAGAAGCCCTTGTCCACAGAGGGGAGAAGAGCTAAATTCCATCCCTCCCCCGTGTTCCTCAGGTGCCTGCAAAGTTGCCTAGCTGCTGCAGCAGCCACCCATTGTGTCACTGGGAAAGTGTCATAGGCTGTGTACTTGTGAGTTTGTGTTTCTAAGATTGTTTTCTGAAAGGCACTGCAAGTGCAAACGACATCCTTATGATTATTAATTTTGGGGTGTGTGTTAAAGTTGTTCTCTGTCACTGGGTTTCAATTTGTAGTTCTTTCTCAATGGTCAAATACATTTTGGTTTCTGTCCCCATTTAGTCTCAAAGAAGATGGAGCAGGAACCCCCTATGACAAGGAATCAACAGCCATTATAAAGCTGAATAATACAACAGTTCTTTATTTAAAAGAGGTGACAAAGTTCCTGGCTCTCGTTTGCTTTGTCAGAGAGGAAAGCTTTGAAAGAAAAGGTAATGTTTTGGTGTGATTTAAAAGAAGCATTTCAATTCAGGCTAATACTGCGTTTGTTGGTTGAATGTGGGTGGATGACAGCATACCCCTTGAAGCTTCCAGACGTTAGTTACAGGCTCCCTTGGCTGACACACCTGAGGTAGGCTGGAGGTGTATGGGCTCCCCACATGGTCCTAAGGCTTCTGGGTCTGTGAACCGGTCTGCCCGCTAGTGGTGTGGCTGCGATTGCCATGAGGTGGGAGGGAACCAGATGATCCTCCCTGAGGCCTTAGCTTCTCTGCCAGTGAGGCTAGATGGGGCACTGTTGCCAGGCTGTGAAATCTCTTACCAGGCAGAGGATGCCCCAGCCGATATTGAGGGTGGAGACCTCCCCCTTGGTTCACATCTCTAATAAGTCTTAGGTGACTGTGTGATCATTTGTTCTCACCATGTAAGGGAGGGGACAACAGAACTAATACAACATTAAAGCTAGATGGTATTTGATTTCTCTTCAGCCTTCATACAGTCTTAAGTTTTCAAAACACAGGGATGGTATCATGATTCTGAAAAGGGAAGTCACGGATATACTTAGGTTCATCAAATATCTGACCATATTCAGTTTTATTTTAAAACATACTCTGTTTTATTTTAAAACAAAGGCAGTTAATCTCATTTTCTCCCTACTATCTAAACTAGGAAATGCCAGCTTACTGATGTGGTCTGGGATTTTTGTTAGTAGCGAAAGTATGTTTTACCAATTTATTGGCTTAAAAAATTCCCAATAAAGTGGCAATAGTAACATTTACTGAAATAGTCTTTTTTTCCCCTTATAAACAATATATATTCATTATAAAAAGGCCTTGAAAATTTAGGAAAGTATAAAGAACAAAATAAAACCAATTATTTCGGGCCGGCCCGGTGGCGCACTGTTACAGTGTGCCGCTTGGGAGCTTGGTGGTGCTCCCGCGGAGGGTTCGGATCCCACATACAGACTGGCTGCTCACTGGCTGAGCGAGGTGCGGGTGCAACACCGAGGGTTGCGATCCCGTTGCTGGTCCCGGTCTGGTACGGGCGCGACACTGAGGGTTGCGATCTGTTGCCGGTCACGAAAAAAGACAAAAAAAAGGAAAAAAAAAAAAAAAAACCAATTATTTCACTATCTAGAGCTAAACCCCCATGTTAAATCTCTGGGGTTTTCTTTCTCCTTCCTTCTTTCCTTCTCTCCCTCTCTTTCTCCTTACTTTCCTCTCTTCCTTCATCCCCTTTTTTCTTCGTTGCAACAAAACTGGGGCCATATTGCCTATGTAGTTTTATATCCTGTTGTTTCTACTTGTTATATCATGAAATTTTCCTAATTCATTGCCATAAAAACATAGTTTAGATTTTTCTTTTTATTGCAAAAGTATAAATTCATTTAGAACATTAAGAAATAGCAAGCAAAAAAAAAATAATTGATAAGCTTCTCACTCAGATAACTACTCTTAACACTTCCTGTATAACTTCCCAGACCTTTTCCTGCATATTTATATACACACTTCTTAAAAGAACTATGAGATTGTATCATAAGTACTACTTTATAACCTTCACTTAAATTATTACAGACATCTTTCCAATTCAGTCTTTTTTTACCACATCATTTTAATGTTTGTTAGATTCTTCTATTTTTAGACATTTATATTGTTTCTAGATTTTGATGTTATAAATAATACTATGATGATTTTTGCATAAAATTTGTGTGCATTTTTGATTATTTCCTCAGGGAAAATTTCAAGTGGAATTACTTAGATCAAAAAGGTAGGCACATTTTGGTGGCTTCTAATGCATATTACCAAAATGTTCTTCAGAAAGATTTTATATTTTTATGCTATAAGAATATGAGTGCATTCATTTTGCTGTGATCCTATCAATATTGGGTACAGTATTAGTATTTTAAAAAAGTTGATAAATTCAGTCTTTTTTTACCACATCATTTTAATGTTTGTTAGATTCTTCTATTTTTAGACATTTATATTGTTTCTAGATTTTGATGTTATAAATAATACTATGATGATTTTTGCATAAAATTTGTGTGCATTTTTGATTATTTCCTCAGGGAAAATTTCAAGTGGAATTACTTAGATCAAAAAGGTAGCCACATTTTGGTGGCTTCTAATGCATATTACCAAAATGTTCTTCAGAAAGATTTTATATTTTTATGCTATAAGAATATGAGTGTGTTCATTTTGCTGTGATCCTATCAATATTGGGTACAGTATTAGTATTTTAAAAAAGTTGATAATTGAAAACTGGTATATCATTCAAATTTACATTTCCTTGCTTCTTAGTGAAGTTGTGTATTTTTCCTGTGCTCACTGTTACTGACAAAATTGCCTTTTGTGTACTTTGCTCTCAAAACTTTTAATTAAATAGTGTTCATCTTTTACTTCTTGTTTTTATCTTGCTGAAAGAACAGGTTGTATAGTAGGTTCATGGAATTTTTAATGTAGGACTGTACTTGATTTCACCCTTTCGTTTTACTGATGATTTTATTCAAGCCTTGAAATTATAAGTGACTTTCTCCCAAGGTCACACTACCAGTATGTGGCAGTCAGGGCTAAAGATTGCTGGGCTTTCCTCTATATAGAGCCAGTTGCGTGCGTGCGCGCGTGTATGTGGCAGTCAGGGCTAAAGATTGCTGGGCTTTCCTCTATATAGAGCCAGTTGCGTGCGCGCGCGTGTGTGTGTGTGTGGTGTGTGTATGTTTAACCATTATACATATTATTGCCTTGGTTAAAGATATTTTCCAAATTTATTTGTGATTAATATTTAATATTGATTTTGGAAGCTAAGGAAAATAAAAGTAATGCAAGTAGTACTACAGCCCCAAAAACATGAAGGCTGGCAGCAGGTCCTAAAATTTAACGAACATTAGAGTCAACCTGGAGGGCATGTTTATTTCGAACTGACTTTAGACTTAACAGAAAAGTTGCAAAAATCACACATATTTTTCACGTATCCCTCATCCAGCATCCCCTATTGTTAACATCTTACATACTATAGTTCAGTTATCAAAACTAGGGAATTACATTGGTATACTATTGATTTAATTATAGACCTTACTCACTTTTCACCAGTTTTTCCACAAATGCTTTTTCTGTCCCAGAATCCCAAACTTGATTTAGTTATTTCTTCTAGTCTCCTCCAATCTGTGACAGTTCCTTGTCTCTTGTGTCCTTGACACTTTTGAAGAGTACTGACAATTATTTTGTCCCTCACATTGGGTTTGTCTGATGTATTTACACAGTTGGAATAAGATTGTGCACTTTGGCATTCGTAATACCTGCCAGAAATGATATGTGTCCTTCTCAGTGCTATATAATGCCGACATGTCTTATCACTAGGGATGCTAACCTTGATCTAGTTAAGGTAGCATCTGCCAGGTTCTTCCACTGTAAAGTTCCTAAAGTTAATAAATACTTTCCAACTATGCAACTCCTGTTTCTCCTTAAACTTTTGCCCACTAATTTTAACATCCATCTATGGTTGTGGAATTAAATTTTAGTGGGAACTTATCTTGTGGATCCTTGGTAAATTATTCCTAAACCACCTAGGTGGGATCATCTCTGAAGATAGACAGATTTTGTGGAATTTATTAAACTAACTAGAAACCTAGGTATTAGTTTTTATGTTATAACTAAGAAATGTAAGTAAATAGGAAAACTTAATGTTTAATCTCATTGTGTTTAACTTGTGTGTTTTGAGGGTGACCAACTATCTCCATTTGCCTGGGCCTGAGAGAGGGCTCCTGGGACAAGAGAACTTCAGTGCTAAAACTGGGAAAATCCCTGGCAAATGGGATGATTTGGTCACCCTACCAATCATGTAGTTATCTTTAAAAAAGAGAACTTAATGCTTGTAAATGATGCAGTAGTTTGATTTGTTTATTGCTTTTATCTCAAGTGTTAAGTCCTGTTGGTGCTGATAATCAGCACTTGTTGATTAGTTTTTCCTCACATTGGTCTTTGTGTTAGTCCGTTTCTGTTGCTTATAACAAAATACCTGGAACTGGGTAGTTTATGAGAAAATGAGGAGGTGGGAAAGGGGTAGGTGGAGGGGGGTTAGCAAGAAATTAGTTAAGGGTCACAAAGATTGATTACGTTTTGTAAACATGAGTATACTAATCATACTGATTTGATCACCACATTTTGTATACAGGTGTTGATATTCAAATCTGCACCTTACAAATATATATAATCAATTGTTTCAATAAAAAAAAGAAAATGAAATTTATTGTGTACTGTTTCTGAAGCTGGGAAGTACAAAGTCCAGGGAACACTTCTGGTGAGGGTCTTGGTGGTAGCGATAGTGACTCAGGGGTCTCACGTGGCAGAAATGGCAGAGCAGAGAGAGACTAACCTCTCATGTGCTCTTCTCTTAATGCCTTCAGAACCATACCCATGACCACTATTATTAATCCATTCACTACGGCATGGTCCTACAATCTAATCACCTCTTCAAGCCCCTACCTTTCGATTACTGTAATAGTATTTCCTACTTTCAGCAGTTACAGTGGGGATTTAAGCTTCAATGAGGTTGTGGGGACATCCAGTCCACAGCAGTCTGCTTCTGAGTTTTCATTAATGATCTCCATGACTGCTTTGGCAGAAAAGAGAGGATTGAAATCAAATGTATATTATATGTAGCTTGGGAAGGGGAATGGTTAAAAAATATAGATATCTGGGCCATCCTCCAAATGATTAGAGTTCATGAGAGAGGGGCCTAGGGTTTGTTAATTTTTAAAGTTCCCTGGGTGTTTTTCATATGCAGCTAGGATTGAGAACCATTGAAAAGAGTAGGATGTGGGACTGTATTAACTAATTGATGGTGAAGATTGTTTATTCTGTTCATTTCTCTGTTCTTGTATTTTCAGTGGCCTTTAATGAAAGGGTTGGAATAGTGAACACATTCTTTTTTTTTTTTTTTGTCTTTTTTCATGTCCGGCAACGGATCGCAACCCTCAGTGTCGCGCCCGAACCGGACCGGGACCGGCAACGGGATCGCAACCCTCGGTGCTGTGCCTGCACCTCGCTCAGCCAGTGAGCGGGAACTGGTCTGTATGTGGGATCCGAACCCTCGGCAGGAGCGACACCACGCTCCCAAGCGGCGCACTGTAGCAGTGCACCGTAGCAGTGCACCACCGGGCCGGCCCACACATTCTTTTTTTAAGGCTAGTCAAGTGAAGCAGTGGGAGTGGAGAAGGAACAAAGAAATCTGTAACTGGTTGTAACACTTTTTATGAATACTTAACTTTCTTTAAAAACCTCAGTGGTGAACTTTTACTTTTTTACTTTTAAAATTTAGAATGCAGCAAGATTATTGTTACATTTTGGAATGTGCAAAGATGAGTAAGTTAATATTTGTCCAAAACTATTAACAGGATATCTCTAAAATTTCCCAAGTTGAGTATTTAATTGTACCCTTCTCACTGAACCAAATTCCTTTAGCCAAGCTTTCTTCCTAAGGCAGTTTGTTGCAGGAATAAGCAGAGGATTTTAAGGTCGTTCTCACATCTTTTATATTCCCACTGCATAAAATCACTTCTTTGCTTCTTGTTTATTTTTCCCCCTGATTGCCTCATTGATCTTTTCTTGAGGAAATCATCTCCTGGTTTTATTGCACTTGTGGTTCACTATTTGCAGAAGCAGCAGTGGGCACCACTGAGAGGTGTTCCTGCTCCTGGAAGCTGAGATGGTATTTTTTCCCCCCTGTGCACTTGCAGTTAGTTGTGTAACTAGTTTGAAGAATTTCATCCTTGGCTGGAATCCCAATTCTTTCTTTGGAAGGGACTCTGGAAGCATCACCTGGTAGATGGAAATAGTTGTTTGGGCTAGTTATTTTAATAAATTTAAAGATCGTAAATAGAACCAACAACCTTATCCTAATTGTTGTAAAAAGTGCTCTCAACACTTTTATGAATTAATGGTAATGAGAAAAATGCACTCCTCAAGACTTTGAATTATTTTTTATTGTTATACTTTTGTGCTACTGATTTATTTCTGAAAACACGAGAAGATTCTTCTCTACTATTTAACCATTTAAAATTTATTTAATATTGAAAAGCTGGGAGTGTCATTGGTTGTTGAATTCCAGTGCTTGGAGTTGACATGGAGTTGATATGAGGTGACTGTTACTCTAAAATCAGAAACTTTGCATTCCCTACAGTTTATGAGAATGGTTTAAATATAATAGATATTCAGTAAATATTTATTGATTGATAAATTGATTGATACTGTGACTTTAAGATCTCAGCCACACTCCAAGTCAGGTTCTGCCAACACTCAGTCAATTTAATAATGCCTTTTGGGGGAGAAAATTTTTCTCTAAAGATTTATGTTAATTGTAAGAAACCTTTAATTCTGAAAGGTAAAAAAAATGTGCAGTTCAGTGGTTTTTGAAATCTTTTACACCTTTGAAAATGTGGTATGTACTCTGGAACCTTGCCCCAGGAAAAAACCTACCTTTACAAACAAGACTTTGCCTGCAATTCCTGGAAGTTTCCTACAATTCCTGAAGCCCAGCTGCTGACCTCCAGAAAAATTTGTGCCTCTTATGTGAGGATCACTCCTCTACCACCCCCTACTGGCTTGTACTGGCTGTGGCTGATATTAAAAGATGGAGCTTATTTCTCCCTGACATTTATAATATTTTTGTTCTCTTCTCCAGGGCTTATTGACTATAATTTTCATTGCTTCCGGAAGGCCATCCATGAAGTTTTTGAGGTGAGAATGAAAGTGGTGAAATCTCGAAAGGTTCAGAATCGGCTCCAGAAGAAAAAAGGAGCCACCCCTAATGGGACCCCTAGAGTGCTGCTGTAGGTGAAGTTACAGGAGCATCTTTTGAAATCAGACCTTTTTGATGAGGCACCATGTTGCACTAAAGGAAGAGGAAGAAGGAGATTGAGACACATGACATGGATTTGTTGTAAAAAAAAAAAAAAAAATTCCTGCAACTCTCTTGATCTTCTCTTTTTTAAATAAAGTAAGCACTTTGAAGCAAAAACTTGTATATTAACAATGAAGTGAAATCCACTGTACTTTCATTACACTAATGTAAACTTTTATGGTCTGTAGTCAGAAAAATCCTATGTGAGAACTGCCAGGAACTGTACATATTTTGCACTTTTTCATGTTTTTTTCTCATTGAACTGAACTTTGATAAAACAACTTTTCTAAGCTTTTTTCTGTACTTGGTGTCAATGTCATGCATACTGTAATCCATATCCATATGGCAATCAAATTAATCAAATAGCAATGCATTGGTAATGACTTGTTGTAAATTTGAGAATATTTGCTACCAATTGTTGAGAAAAATCATTTTTCAGTGGAGCTGGAACAGATTGGGGCTGCAAACTCCAGGAGCAATAAGATCCCCAGTGTATAACTGGTGTAAACAGGCATTTTGTAGAATAATGTTAGTACCACACTTAACTAAAAATTGCCATAGCTGTGGCTGTGCTTCCCTGCTCAACAGTTTTTATGAAGCTCTTTACCTCAACACACATCTCTATAATCACTTCATACAGAGAGGTTATTTCTTTTTGCTTCATTACTATTCTTTAGAACCTTTGGGACCAAATTTCCAAAATGGTGCCAATCACAAGAGAAACGAGAATGTCACTGAATTGCAGGGTTTCTAGAGGCTTTTCTATACCTGCCTCTTGGGGCTAAAGTAACATAAGAAGCCAAGAGGTCTCCCAAATGTAAGTGATTGGCAACTGTAGACTAAATACATACACACACGCACGCACGCAGTTCTGTGTATTTGACCCGTGTGAGATGGCCTGTTGTTGTGCTACATTTAAACTGTTTATGTAGGACCAGTTTTTTATTGCTTCGTGACCACAGTGAATGGAGCAGATCTCAGATCTCCACCATGGAGCTTAATCCTTTCAGTCATATTTGTCACCTCTGAGTCTCCTTTTCCTCTGTGATAATGAGCCTTGTGTACTCCACCAGTTCCTACCTTATGAGGGAGCTAGGGCTCAACTTGCCACCTGTGTGCTCTGTGAGGCTGAAGAGCCATCCTGAAAACCCCTAATGGTCAGTGGGAAAAGGATGGCTGGAGGAGGCATTAAGTTAGCTGTATGTATAATTGTTTCTATGAAGTTCTCTCACTTATGTGTACTTTGGTTAAACTAACAGGAAATGAGTCCTAAATCTACCCCTACACCAAACCTTTCTGAGTAGATAATTCTATGTCTATCCCAAACGTTAGCAGATTAAGGCATGTTTGTGGGACATTTAGAAAATAACGTTTTATAAAAAATCAGAGCCTCCTAGGGACATCAAAGCTGGTTCTAGCAAAATATATAAAATCCCTAAAACACTTGTCCTTGAAGCTATCTCATTTCTATCTGTGGCATCTTTCTGTCATCTCTCCCCTCTCTGCCAAGTCCTATTCCTTTGAAGTTAGTAAGAGAAATTTAATATGGTAGTAGCTGATTGGAGTTTAAGGTTTGAGACTCCCAAGGGTCTGTGCATTTTGAAAGATTTCTAAAAATCATTAAGGTGCCCTAACTCCCTTCATACTGATTCCTACTCAATCCTGGATGGGTAGGAAACCAGGGTTCCAGGGAATCTTCCCTAATTTCTGGAGCTAAACCCTGTTAGACCTTTGCCAACAGGACTGGCACATATGGGTTATTCTTAAAAATCTAATTCTCTAATTTTTTTTACAGAATGTTTCTCTTTGAATAAGCAAATAAAGAATCAGTTTTCTAATGAAACTTTATCCTTAAGGTAGAGACATTTGCCTATCTGGTAAATCACACATTACATAAGTATATATATTATAACCAGGTGGAGCTTCCATTTTTAAGATGGGTATATGATGGTTTTTAAAATGTGCCTTAAAAAGCCTATTACTTCAAGAGCAAATGATTCTTTGGGGGAAAGGCAAAAAATAATCCTATGACATAGGACCCAAGTTCATGGTAATAAGTGTACACTTTGATTAATCACATGCTAATATAGATTACTGCCTCAAACCTTGTGTGTGTGGCAATGACCTAAAGAAAAGATGCGGGAGTTATGTCTAAGCGTTCAGTTTTTCAAGTTTGTGCTATTGGAATTGTAACATCTCTTCAAGTCCTTCTGCATTTTATTTTTGATATGGAAGTTAGCTTACTGCAATGTGTATGGCCACATTTATGCTATCAATACAGAGCCCAAATACATGGCTACAGTGAGTGCACTGGAACATTTTTGGTCAGTTTTAAGGGTTGAGAACTTGATCTGCAGGTTTCTAGAGTAGGGCAGTGTTTTGCCTTTTGAGTCAATTAGAACTTCTGTGTAGAAGTGAGACTCTGAATTATCTTCAGTGATGTAGATTAGTGTAAATGACTTGGTGGAGTGTGTTTGAAGAATGTAAATTTTAAAAACTCACAGTGTTATTTTGTGAAAATAATATATTTTGGACCCTTAAATATAAAACGACTAAAATCACAGCAATATGAGTTTTGTTATATATGGGTTATATACCAACTCTGTTTGAAACATATTCCAGAAAAATGGCTGAACTGTCTTGATTATTAAAGTACGGTGTACATTTGACTTGAACAGACTGGATTTAATTTGTAATCAAGTATAGTATATGTTTTACTTTAAGCAATACATCATTTAGAACTGCTTTCAAGAGTGTGAACTGCCAACTTAAAAGTGTATGTCATGTGTTGATAATTTGGTAAGGCTTTCATTTTATTTCAAGCACGTTCATAACTGAGCATTCTGGAAGTAGAATGGTCTCTTCAGTGAAAAGGAAGTATGGTCTTTTGTATTTGTGAGGTTGTTTACTGTGCACATATATTACTGTTTCATTGGCCTTGTTAGATCCATTTAGTAAAATTTGTTTGTCTTGATTAACCAGCTCTCATTTTATGGAAATGAGGATAAATTTCTCTATTTAAATTGAACTTACACTTTTATTTTTAAATGCTCTTGTATCTCCATATTTTGATGGGGACATGCCTGTTAGGACTATAGAATTGTTATTTCAGTAAACTTCAGATACTACTTCTTGCTGCTCTGGCCCTAATCCCCTACTCATCTGCAAATTGTTTTCCTAACAGTCTCTATTTTATCATTCCTTCTTTTGCTTAGTAAGATTCCACTCTACAGTGACCTTTATAGATCCCCTAGGAGTACTCCGAGAGGGCTAGCATTAGATACTATATCTTAAATATGAAATCATGTTTCTGAATGGAAAACCTGATCTGAAATAATTATTTTCAAGATTTTTAAACAGTGGCGATAGTTTAAGAAAAAGAAAATGTTACCTTTAGCAGAATTGTTTAATAATAATATTGTTTGAGTACACACAATCTGCCAGGCACTTCTCTGAAGTGCTTTTTCATAACTAATCCTCATAAATCTAAGAGGTAAGTACTGTTATCATTTCTGTTTTATAGATGTGGCAACCAAGGCCAAAGAGATGAAACAACTTGGTTAAGATCATATAGCTAGTAAGACACAACGCTAGAAATCTTGACTTGAGAGCCCACCCTCTCAAGTACTACTATAAGCAGCTTCACCAAATGTCTCTTTAAATGCCCTCCTTACAAATAGGAAGGGGGGCACTTGGAGTTGAGGATTTTCTGTTGCATGGGCTTAAATGTTGTTATATTTAATAAGAAATACCTATTCTCACACACGCTTCCCTTGCATATTTATAGAACCAGTAGAAGCAGTCTTCTAAACGTACTTCACTCAGAGAAGAAAGTCACCAAAGATTGTGTTTTTCTTCCCAATCTATTTAATAACTCTAATGACAAAGATAATATTAACAGAGTGTTTAAATATCAGAAGAAAATTTAAATATCCTTTAGAGTCATTTGGTTTTCTAATAGGCAATAGTATATTAAGTTCTGAGAAAATGAAGGCAAAATAGCCTTTGGTCTTAGCTGTATTCAGCCTTTAACCTTGAGTTCTCAGAATGGGTAACATTGGCTTATGGAAAATAAAACACTGATCTGAACTAAAATTCAGAAGGGTACATTTCAATCCTAATCCTTTTTTGAGCTTCAGACCTATATGTAAAATGGCCACTAGCATACCTTTGCTGGAATGTTCTATAAGCAGAGCCTCAAATCTAACATGTCTAAAATTGACTTCCTTCTCACTAAATCTGTGATGGTGTGACTTTCCTCCCTAGCATCCCTGCCAGACACTTGGGCCTCATTCTTGAATCCTCCCTCCTGTTTACCTCCTACAATCAATCAGTTCTTTCAGCTCAGCCTTACAAATGTCTATTGAATCTGTTCTATCTCATCTGCTACTATCCTGGTTCAATCATTTCCTCTTAGGGATCTCATAGCCTCTTAACCATTGTCTTTCCACTCCATCCACCCATCCATTCCATTCACACAAGACCCAGAGTGACCTTTCTAAACCACCACAATTCTGACCTCTTCACGCCCTTGCTTGATACCCTCGAGTAGCTCTTCATTACTCTTAGATATCAGCCCAAACTCCTCAATGAAGTTTAAGGACCCTGCCTCCCTGGTCCTTACCTACCTCCAGCCTTGGCTCATCCTCCCTTAACAAAGCTGGACAAGTATGCCCACACAGTATGTGGCAAATAAAAGGAGCTGTGAGTTTTGATTCCTTTGTCAGTCCTTTTCTGAGGGAAACTACAATTTTCTTTTATCCAAGAAATATTTACGGGGCACCTATCATATACCAGATACTATGCTAGTAAAATAGCTTTAAGGCAGATACTGGCATTTTAATATCTAAAAATAATAGAAAGGATTTTAATATCTAAAAGTAATAGAAAATGAACTAATTTGAGGTAGACCCTTATAGGTGTCAGTTTTTAGAACTACAGTTGTGTAGGACTTTACCACCCTCCAGAAGAGACTATGGATAGTAATAACTAGCATCCAAGAAGTTGGGTAGATCAATAGCTATATTTAATATTATTAACTTAAGACTAAAAATACTATAAAAAGTAGGTTGTAAAAGTGGAAATGTTTATTGAAGTAGTGCCTTGTAATTAAGAGGTGAATTCTCTTGGAAGTATGTTTTAAATGTTATTTTAATGTTCATACTTTTCTAACAATACATATGAAATCAGTATCATTTCTAGAATTAGATTTAATTAAAAGTTTATTTTACTGTTTGTACTCTTCAGTCTGTATGAGTGTTGCCTAAGGTGGATATGTTCTTGCAGTTTGTTGACACGAGGAATAGTAGAAGATGTGAGAAGAAACTGATGGTAGAATGTAGGGCAAATGCAGAGCTCTATTAGATCATTTAGAATTTTGGGAGGCTGGGAGATATTGGCCTATCAGGTCCTCAAAAGGTCTATTTTTATCATAAGTTACATTTAAGTTCAGGCAAGGATCTGTTTTGGTCGGTGGGGGCAGCTGGTCAGTAAGGAGTTCTGAATCCTTGACCTTGGTGTCAGCAGCACCACGCTCCCCCAAGGTAAGCTAACTGGCCAGCCCCAGGCAGTGGTCTTACTTCAGTTGTAACATAAGTATCTTTGCAGTTTTCTATAATAAGCATGGTAAACTGAAAATTAAGGCTTAATTTTAAAGGTAATTTCAAATTGTATTATATTCCCCCAAGGAACAATTCAATTCCATGATTAAAAGAAGAAAAAGAATTCCAAATAACGTCTTTAGGACTAGTCCAGTAAATACCAGTCTTTTTCCACAGAATATTGCACTTTTCGTTTTAATAACTGATTTAGCAGTTAAAGCTGAGATGGAGTCTGGTTCTCATATTCAATCTTGAAAAAATAAACTCGTAAACAGCAGAACATTCATCTGAATTCTTACACCCTAAGCAATGTGTGAATGGTATGTAAAACTGCCCTGGGACAGTACTGTAGGAGCTGACCCTTTATGAAATCCATTTTAAACTTTTTGTTATTGTTCTGAGCCACAATAAATACTGTTCACATTGCAAATTCACACACTTATACTTACAAATATTACTTTAAAAAAAAATCTCATTAACAATATCCTTTCTAGGGCCGGCCCGGTGGCGCACTGCTACAGTGTGCCGCTTGGGAAGCACGGCGGCGCTCCCACCGAGGGTTTGGATCCCACATACAGACCGGTTTAAAAAAAAAAAAAACAATATCCTTTCTACTCTGCCATGCATTCTGGTATTTTCTCTTTCATTTCCTTTTTTAAAAAGATCTCACAATCCACTAAGGGTCACAGTCTGCAGTTTATAAAGCAGTGCTAGAGTGAACCTACTGACAGGATCAGAGGTACCAGAGAGCTTTCTTTATAGCCTAAAATATTTTCCTTCTTTGTTAATTCAAGGTCTTAACAGCTGGGAAATTCTAAGTAAGTTTTTGAATTCTTCTTTCATTTAAAGGGCTTTGTACTGTGTTTACTAGAGCAGTTTTACTTTTCATTGCCATCCTTGGATATTTTTGTATGCCAGATTGTCTTAGGGGTGATGGGGTTAAGGGGGTTGCAAGCCTCAGAGGATCATCTTTACTAGAGAACCTATCCTTTACTATATGATAATTAACTTTATTTGGAGTATCGTGACTTATGAGCTCATATGTAACTCCTGTGGGGTCCTTTGTTAATTCAGGTGACATTGGTCCTATCTAGTACCAAGAATCCATGAGTTTGCCCTTTTGTGCAATTTTGACACTCCCAAGAACCAGCTGGATATGGTGCTTTCCCATGAAAGGGATCAAGCTACTCCACTCAGGGTGGATGAGGGTATTAACTGGCATCCTGCTTCCTCAATCTTTGCTAATAAGTTCCTGGGGCAAGTGGGATCATTCTAATTTCCCAAAACCCAGAGTTGTAAAGCTAAGGCCCCTCTCCTGAATGGCCATGTACAATAGAGCAATTTAGCCTTCAGTCCCATGTTAACCTTTACCACCATAATGGAGAATTCCATTCCTACAAGCTACTTCTGTTTGCCTCCTTTCATTGCCTAAGCCCCTTAGGTTGCTGTCCAACTGTTTTCTGTCTCCAGCCTTACAGAGAGCTAAGCCCTGTAGTACTCAGCCTTCCTCAACTAGATAGTCAGTAACCTGGAACTAACTCTGGACTTCTCCCAGACCTTTTACAAGGTGGCCTTGGTAATTAGGCTTTTGTTTCCCCTCCTTGGGAAGCAGGGCAGTAAAGGGCCTGACTGGGGAAGACCATCCTAGTCCTGTATATCTTTCCATTTCAGTGGGAGAGGAAGGAACTGGGTTTAAATGGTGTCACCAATTCACATAATACTGTTTCATTTAATGCTCTAGGCCAGTATTTTCCAAAGTTATTTTAAGGATCATCTAGGGTACTTAAAGATGTAGATTGTCATCCCTGTCCCAGTCTTCTTGAGTCAGAGTCTCTAGGGAGGAATGTGGGAAACTATTTTAAATAAGCATGCTAGGCAATTCTTATAATTTGGGAGAAATTGTTTTCCCTATAGTTGTTAAAAGGGATAGGGAAGGGAGATGGGGAGGGATTAGGATTGAAATCACCTGGGGAAGTTTTCCTGACTCCCCGACTCCAACATAAACATATACATAGACATTAATATACATATATATCTGAAGTGTCTTTTTCCAACTTGATTATACACCTTTAAAAATCTACACTATTTACAATTTACATGTAAGCTTTTATGGATGTAAATTAAGTAATTTAAAGTATATTTAAACCAGTTATTAATTTAGATAAATACTTATTTACATTTAATATCACAAATTTACAAAATGGTATTAATTTAGAAAAATTGCTTTTTTCTCAAACAATTTTATTCAAATTCTTCACATGCATCTTCCACAGCTGGGTCTTTATCATCATTGGAGCATTTTGAATCATCTAACAGTTCCCATCTAGTCATTTAAGATAGAACATCGTTTAAATTAAGTAGGATACTAACAGTGGAGATTTTACTGTGGCAAAAACCGTTTGTTAAACATTAGGACAGTTTTTTTTCCTTCACATTCACAATCTCCACAAATAAGTACATGTATTTCTCTGTTCAATGATTATTTAATAATGATCTCCAACATTGTTCTCCAAGGTCATACCCTGGAGATAGTTAATAAATATGCCTTTGCCTTTTTCCTCCTTGATTTTGTTAGGTGACCTTTATAAGATAGAAAACTGCCATTGCTTGAGGCCCTTTCAAGACATATTGTCTTCCTGAAGAGTACTTTGTTCAAAAAGGACAAAGTAAAGGCAAAAATATAAGGTGATTCTCTTTTCTGAGATGATATTTTTGGAAAAATTTTGCTTTTTATTCTGGGATATATGGTATATGTTGTTATTTAAGAACATCTGTACCTAAACCCAACTTCAACTCCCCAGGGAAGTTAAACTGGTGCTAGAAGGCAGATAGATTGTGGCAAAGCTGCATCCACTCATTGTTTAGTGCTAAAAGAATAAATTGTAGGGAGGTCCAAGATTGCTTTTTAGAAGGCGATGATTTGGTTATCATTCAAAGTTTGCCTATGATTACAAACTGGATTTTAATGGGAAGCAGTCCTAAGGTTGTTTATTTGTTCTAAAGATATTAATAATCCTGCCGAAGTGCCCCGTGGCTGCAGAATTACTGTTAAGTTCCATAATTCATGTATATGTTGAGCATTGTCTGTAGACTGAAGAATGTTTCACGTATCTATGAACTATTATTTTTTGGAAGTTTGTGGATGCTATAGTGATAAATAAAATACAAATTTGTTTAAAAGTAATGAACTCAGTAATTTTTGCTTTTCTGCATTTTTCCAATGAATAGAAATGGAAGTTGCTCTCATGGTGGGCAGCAGGGTTCTAAGATACTCAGGTTAGTTTGTAGTTGACCAAGTTTCATCAATTAGCAAGTGGCTAAAAGGGGTCCAGAGAATGACATATTAGGGTGACAGGTTATGGGACACAAGAAAAGAGGCATAGGCAGAGTGGCAAAGGGGCAGTGACCTGAAAAGCTATTAAAAAAGGACTCAGGAGGGACAGAGAAGACACAGCAGTGCCACAGCTGCCTGCTAGCACATCTCAAAGTGCCTGTCCTCTCCCCCAAAGCAACAGTTTTATCTTAGTTGCAGGTGCTTCCTTTAAGGCTAAACTTAGAAAATGAAATAACTCTTGTCAAACTCATCAGTTCATCAGAAGTAAGGACGAAGGAGGATAGGTATTGTCATCTTTGTTACTAATTTTTTTTTAAAAAAGCACCTTTAGATTATGAAAAACAAAAAAGTGCAGTCCATGCAACTAAAGCAAAAGCACAATACTAAGCAGGTTTCTTTTTCCTCATCCCTAATACCAAGAGCTGTAATTTTGTGGGAGATGTCAAATAATTCAAAGCTACGGAAGCAAATTAGGTCTCAAAAAAAAAAGACACAGTAAAATTATTTTAATGTTGCAAACAACTATCTCATATTTAGAAAACACTTCTTTGCTTATTCATAGGAAAAATCTTTTAAAATGGGAAATTGTGCACTATAAATTATCTGGTGGATGTAAACTACTAAACCAGTATTCTAAGCACTCCATTGCGTTTCAGATATACTTACTTGATATCTCTCTACAATATTCTCTACTGATACATATAGTATTAGAAAAGTATTAAAACAATGTGCACGTAAGACTTATCTTGAAATAGCAGAAGCTGAGAGGAGGGGGAAAAAAGGCATTTTCTTTCCTGGATCTCTCAGACAGCCACCAGATGGGAAGCAAAAGCTAGCTAGTAGACCTGCAATGCAGTAAGGTGGGGCATGCAAAAAACAAAGAGCTCCATCTTGTGTGACATTTTTATTCGGGTAACCAGAGTTTAAGATTGTGTCCCTGATAATGATGTAACCAGCATCTCCACTACATTAATACCAGCTACATCCCTGTGAAGAAATGTCTCACGTTTCTTATTAACTAATGCGAACGGGAAATTCTGGGGGGAAAAACAGGAAAAACTATGGCAGGTGTTTCTTTTTTTCCTGAAAAATCAAAAAAACTCTATTATAAAATAGTCAAAGTAATTAATAAAATATTTACAATAAAGTCCATATATGGCTTTCTAAGATGTGTTTTTTTTTTTTAAATTTCACCATAGGAAGAAATTGATGTAAAATTAGCCAATTTATACTGTCAGTCTAAGTGATAATAGCACTGCTACTTGCAAAACAACTAATCCAGTTAGCTGATGGCAGATATTTTTAGTATAGAAAAGTATATACAATGGGATTTCACCTCTTAAAAAGCCTTTGTTTATAAATACTGAAGGTAAATACACCAAAATATTAATCATGGCCATTTCTGAGTAGGAAGATTGTGGGAGATCTGCATTTTGTTCACATTCCAAATACTGAATAACAATCATTATTGCTTTTATAATCAAGAAAAAAAATTATTTTAAAAAATAAGAGGGCTGGCCAGTTAGCTCAGTTGGCTAGAGTGTGGTGCTGATAACACCAAGGTCCAGGGTTCCATTCCTTTACCAGCCAGCTGCAAAAAAAAAAAAAAAAGCTTGAATTGCTTAAGAATAAATATCTTAAAGTGTGATCAGAGAATGGTTCTGAGGTTCTACGAAGCATTCCCTCTTTTCAAATGGCAGAAAAAAGGCCTTGTGTGCCATAAGACAGCCTGATTCCTTTTTCAGAAGACCTGGACTGACATCAGTTTTCTTTCATTTTCTAGATAAATCATTAAAGCTTTTCTCGAATAAGTCACTGAAGCTTTTAGAATCTCTGTATAATAGATTTTGAAGTATTCAAACCAAATCAATCAATAAAAATCTAGAAAAATTTCCTTTAATCAATATAAGAAATATGCCAGGATAAGAACTTGTAGATGAAAAACCTGAGAACTTAAATAAATCGCTTGGTTTCTCTGAGACTTCAATTATCTTCATCTGCAAAATGGGTATAAATAATCTGTGCCACTGCCAAGGCTGTTATGAAGAATAAATGCGTTGATATATGTCAAATAGACCCTAAAAACTATAGCCCAGACCTTGCAAATGGCGGTGGAGAAGGGACCTGCCCTTAAACGGCTTTGAATTGCCATCTAAAGAAAAGAGGAACTATATAGACCAAGGATTGTGGTTCTAAGGTTTTTTTTAAGATCCCAAAACATTTTAAACTTTGTCTTTCGTTATTTTTGTTATCCTCTGAGCCTGCTTTAAGGGATGATTAAACATCTTAAAATGAAAAGGCGTTTCCTTTCGGAATACCAAATGTAAAAAAAAAAAAAAAAAAATCCCAAATTTGATCTGGGATAGATCCTTATTGCCTGATGTAATTTATTAACTTTCTTCTAAGAAGAAATAAGCATTCCTGTTAAAATATAAGCAATTTTTGGACAAACTTAAATTTTCTGGGGAAACTAGCTCCCTTCCCACCTAGCTGACCATCATCAGTCAAGAATCTAGTGACTTTTAACGTAGAATTACATCTCCCACAGTGCCTAAAACGGTGTCTTGCACCTTATCACAAAAAATTGTTATAAAAATCCTACTCAATTCTCTTATCGCTGGTTCCCCTCCTCTCCCCTATCCCCCCCCCAAACAAAAACAACAACAAAAAACTCCCAAACATCTACTGGACCTGAAAACAAAGCACTTCACAGACCCACGACCCAGGTCATGGGCGGGCGGGCGGCCGGAGCCTTCCGAATTCTCAAAGGCCCGTGGGTCGGGCCGGGGCCGCTTCCAACCGCGCAGTTAGTTCCTCGGTGAAACCCGCGAGCACCTGGGACCCCGAATGTGCTGGGGAGAGGGGTCGACGAGGGCGCCACCCGCCCCACCTGCTCTTGCAGGTCCCTGAGCGGGCTTCGCGGGGCCGGCGGCGGCCGTGGAGTGACCGAGGCCAGCGATCCACCATGGAGACCCGCTACAACCTGAAGAGTCCGGGTGAGCAGGGCTGGGGGCGGGGGGCGGGGTGACCCGGGACCCCGGTTCCGGCGCCGCTGTGCCCTCGCGTCCGCCGTCACTCGCGGCTGCGCTCCCGGTTTCGCGCTCTACGCGAGACCGCCGCTTGCCAGGGAGGTGCAGGCCGCAGGCGGGGCGGCCAGGCGGGCACCAGCTGCCAGTCTCAGGGACCCGCCAGCGGCCCTCAGCACCCGGCCTCGCCCTTTCCTCCTCTTGGGTCCCGTAGAGTTGGGTCATTAACTCATCCCTAAGAACGAGTGTAAAGGTGATGTTTCTGGGTAGTGGTCAGCAGCCCCTGGCTGTACCTGCATCCTGAACACCGTCGTTATCCCCTCTCGGTCACTGCCACCGGACTTTTATTAGCTGTTTGACTCACTCATATTTGAGGATTTGGTCGTTTAAATATCGTATTTGCAGCATTTGGGGCACATAGAATTGCAGACATAAAGGAAATGTTTTGTAACTAAACCAGTTAATCAAAGAGCTGAAAAAAAAAAAAAAAAAAAAAAAAAAAAACCTGGTTGAGCTGTGTACTTGAGAGCTAACCATGATTTTTACCAAACTGGCTAATATGATATATATCTGTATTCAGTTATAGAAGTTTCCTTTCCTGCATTTAATGCGCCTAGTGCATTTACAGAGGCAGCCCAAACAATTCTCGCCTCCAGTTATTTTCTGGTGCTTTATAAAGATACAGAAAACTAACCAGCTCTCTCAGATTAAGGTAGACTTGAAATGAATCACTATCATTCTATAAATGGTATTTATTCTATTTGTGCCTTGATAAATTTGTCAGGAGGGAGAAACCGCACTGTTTAGCTCTAAATGATAAATCCTAGGATATTAGTGATGGTTTGACCAACTTTTGCTGCTTAAATTTTCCATCCAAAAAAGCTGCTTTTTAGTAGGAATCAGCAAGACTAGGATCCTTATGGAAAGGGTGACATTGTGAATCTTTGATTTTTAGAAATGTTTCAGAACATGCAAAAACTCCAGAAAAGCCTGAAGATATTGATAGAACAGAGCTTTTGTTAGCTTGAGTGCTGTCAGGCTAAGAAATATCCTTAGGTGAGCAAGTGTGTAGAATTGGTGATAACATTTTGGGGACCATAAACCCCTTTAAAAATCTGTTGAAAGAAAAGCTTAATTTTTAAGCTTAGACGGTAAAATGATTGAATTATTTGGATTATGGTAAATTTAAACTATTTATGTAAAAATGTGTGGTGACTCCTTAGGACAAAAGAAGTATTTAATGGAATGTCTAGAGAATAATACAAATGAGAGTAGTATTGCAATTTGGAATGGAGAACTGGTGGAACCCCAGAGGTTGTTGTCAGAGGACATTGCTCAATTTTGATACCTGGGGTTAGATGATAAGCTCCTACTAGCTGTATCATAAATTGCCCCTTTTTTGGTTTCATTTCCTCAAAGGTGGTGTTGCTGTTCTAAAAAAAAGAGTATTTTTTAAAAACCTTTTTTTTGTTATGTGTGGATCATTTGGAGTTTATGAGAAGGTGAATTAGATGAGATATGGGACTTTGTGAAAATGATTGGAGGCCTAGTGAAAATACTTCCTTCCTTTGTTTTATTCTCGGTCCTGTGATATTTTTAGAGTAATGCCTTTGTGAAAGGAAGTGGTTAAAAACACTACACAATGTAAGGCACAACCCTTTCCTTTCCATCTGCTGTGGGGTTGTCACAGAGGTATGGATGACAAAATTAAGTGAAGACAATACAGATAACTGGTTAAGGGCCAGCGTAGTAGCATGTGGGTAGTAAATTTGTTCTTTTTGTAGGTGGGAAAACTTTTTCTTTATGATTTTTCTGGAATGGACTTGTCATTGCTGTTGTGTAGGACCACTTTATAAGCCTCTGACTAGCCTGTCAGTAGTTGTCTCTGGATCAAGCTTCCTGATCCCTGTTTGGGTTTGCTCTGGACATGGTAGTAGTGTTTTATAGTATGAAGTAGGGAGATCTGTGTGTGTAAAGAACCTCCTTTGGCAACTTTCCTCGGAAGAGGGCTATGGGCATGTACAGTAGGTGATGGACTGATGCAAAGGTACCCACTACCTCCACCAGAAACCCAGGAGTTATCCTGTCCATGCCATTTGTGTCAGTTGTA
Source organism: Galeopterus variegatus (assembly GCF_000696425.1). Taxonomy (NCBI): domain Eukaryota; kingdom Metazoa; phylum Chordata; class Mammalia; order Dermoptera; family Cynocephalidae; genus Galeopterus; species Galeopterus variegatus. Next base: position 140,036 of record NW_007726416.1, on the reverse strand, counting down.
CCCTCATGCTAATCATTCTCAAGCTTTGATGTCCAACTCAGACCCTCCTAAGCTATAGATATGTAGAACTTACTTGTGACTCAACATCTTCATTCAGATTTTTCATAGATGTAAAAAAATCTCTACAAAGTATAAAACCCAGGTTCATCAGTTTTCTCTCCTCCCCCAAACTAGCACCTCACTCTAATATTCCTTATCCCAGAGATTGACAGTACTCAGGCACTCATGGGAGTCATCCTTGATTTCTTGGTCTACTCTTTTGCTCAACCCCTGCACTACAATATACACCACACACACACACACACACACGTCACTATTGTCACACCAGATCAATGAAAACAAAACTGATTAGATCATTCCTCAAACTGAAAATTTTTCAGATGCTTCCTGACAGCTGTAGATACAGTTCAAAGTAAACTGCTTAGCTTGGACTGCGGGGCTGCTCTTGATTCAACCCTTGCCTTTCTCACCAGTCTCATTACCCACCACTCTTATACTCCTTTGTATTTTTTACCATCTATCCATTTTGCCTGAATGACTCTTCAGATGGAGCAGCTTTTCTCACTTATATGCCTTGGTCCTTGCTAGAACCTCTGCTTAGAATGCCTTTCCTTTAATTCATCTGAAATTCCTATTAATTCTTCAAGCTTCTTTAAGATTCAGCCTTGTCCAGAGCCCCTAGGCAGACTAAGGTAGTCCCTATACATACCTGTACATGAGTATTTAGTTGATATTACCACATTGTGTTGTAATTGTTTTCATGCCTTTCTCTACTCACTGTGAGCTTATTGAGGGTAGGAAGCAGTTCTAGGTCATTCTTCTATCTCTAATACTCAGACATATCTTTGAACAGATACCCTTGCAGGGTCTTTCTGTGCAGAAATATCAGTCCTTAAACATTTTCGTAAGTGTCTTCATTTTGTGAGCAGGAAGAGACAGTTGGGGAGTGTGACATTGGATTCATGTCCTCAACCTACCTGCCTCCTGCACTTCACTCATGCTTTGGGAATTAATTATATCAATATAGTTGCTTTTCAAGAGAAATTGATGTATGGGAGACAGTGGCCTGTAAAAGATCCCTTTATTTCTAGCTAGATGTTGGCTCCAAACCCCAGTGTAAGCCCAGTGAGCTAGCCTAGGCATATGAAGAATGCTAATGCCTAGGCCCATGAAGCCTAGAGCTTAGATTCAGTGACTATGTGGCCTTTCTATAAGAAGGAAGAACAAGAGCAGGCATGCAGGTGCTACTCCCCTCCTTCCCTGGTACATCTTATCTCACCACAGTAAGTGGGTTCCATGGAAACCTTGCCAAGAGATTAGAGAGCAGCTAGAGTGAAAAAGTTTCTCTTCTGGCCATGTGGAGAAAAGAGATAGAGTATCAGGAAGGGTAGACTATGCTGTAGCCCTAGTTGCTAGGCAGCACTTTGAACTTGACCATAGCAGTGGTATTTCTCTGCAGGAACCAAAGGAACCATGCCATAAGGCCAGCTACATATGCTGATGCATGGTTTTGAACCAGGAAGAATCATTGAGAAGGCCTTCTATACCAATCCATTTTTAATTTTAAAAACTCATGACCTGAGAAAGTAGGGGGGATGGGGGAAGGATGGAAAGGAAAGAAGAGTTGTGCGACTCTCATTTGACACATGTAAACATTTAGTCACAATAAGATTAAGTGACTTGTTAAGGACTAGGAGCTACAAAATGTGACAGCCAGAATTTTAATGCAGCTCTAAATCCAGAGTCCCTGTTTGTTTGTTTGTTTCTTTTTTTTTATGGAAGCATTCAAAATATATGTTATTTCTGAAAAAAATAGATTATGGAAACACTAGACTAATCTTGCCTTCCATTTGGCTGTGTGGCTTTAGTTCTCACATGGTATGTCCCTGTATGGCCTGTGTATAAAATCAACATGTTTAGTTGTTGAGCCTTTACAGGACTGGTGCGAATACATTCTTATATAAGTTCTGACCCTTTCTTTCATCTCTTGTAATATCCAGGTAAAACTGTTGGATGTTTATTTTCTTCTCTCCTATTGAAATGAGCTGAATGGAGAAGAGACAGAAAATGTGGAAAGGGTATGGAATGGCATAAAACCTGACTTCTTCAGCTTAATCATTATTGTAGTCACCCAGCTGCTGAGGAATTAGGGAAAAACAATCTCTTTGGCATCTTTGATTGCTGACAGCAGCCAAACTAACTACATAACAGCTTCCATGGTTTTAATTATATCTAATGATATTAATTTGAAGGAGTGATATTTTTATGTGGCTTTATTTTATTTTTATTTATTTTTTATTTTTGTGACCGGTAAGGGGATTGCAACCCACTGGCCATCTCTATATAGGATCCGAACCCGCGGCGGGAGCGCTGCTGCACACCCAAGCGCCACACTCTCCCGAGTGCGCCACGGGGCCGGCCCTTTATGTGGCTTTAAAACAGGGGTTTTCAATCCTTGTTTCATGGGCTACTTCCGGAGTAAAATAGACAGCAGGGGAATAAATAGCCTGCAGGCTCTTCCATGTTGACCTCTTCAACCAAAACAGCTCTATGTTATTTGTTTTACATATTGGGGATCTCATTAAGCTTTTATTTGAGTAAAAGATTTTGTCTTATTGTCCTGTAAGTTTGAAAACCATTACCTTTAATCAGATTAAAAACAGGTGTGTTGGGAGAAGACAGTAAAATTCAATTCAACTAATATTTGAGGGCTTACTCTGTGCTAAGCCCTGAGGAGACTGCAGTGAAAATGCACACTGTCCTTACTATTATTTTGCAAGAAAGACAGATGTTAAACAAGTAATTACAAGCGAAATGAACTTTATGAAAGGTAAAATACAAAATGTTATGATGGCATACAGCAAGGGGACTCAACCTAGTTCTTAGAGTGGTGGCTTCTTAACCTAACTGGTCATTAGCATAACTTGGAAAGCATTCCTAGTCTCTACCACCTTCCAGGACTCCTCAGAGATTTTTCTTTGCCCAGGTGCGAATCTCTGTTCACTGCTCTGAAGGAGGACAAGGGAAGGTGTCAGGAAGACCTTCCTGGGGAAATTAAAAGTCTGGTGGGAGCCAGATGAGGTGGGGGAAGAGGGTCTGGAGCAGTATTGCAAGCTGAAGAAATCTTACGTAGAAGGCCTGGAGTAGAGAGAAGATGGAGTGTATTCAAAGAATTGAGCAGAGCCTACCTAGTGTGTAGAACTTAGAGAGAGAGGGTATCTCAATAAGTGCGTGTTTCTAATAGCATCTATCATGCTGTTTTGTATTTGACTGTGTTTCCCCCTATCCGCCACCTCTAAGTTTCTTGGTGACCAAAACTATACTTTGTTTACAGTTCTAGCTGTAGCATCTAGCTCCTAGTAGGAACTCAGTAACTAGTTGATCAAGTGAACAAAGTCTCTGCCTACAGAGGCATAGTTCAGAGTAGGAGATGGAAAAGAATACTAGTAATTATGAAATAGGATAGTGTCTTAACTTTTTTTTTAAGCTTAGGAACCCTTGATTAAGTTTTATGCAAAAGTACTGATACATACATACAATCCTGTTCTGGTTGTATATATGTGAGAGTTGCTTCTCATTAGTTAACTTCTCTTCCCATAACATTTAAAACTGTCCTCTACACATTTTACTTTTACTATTCCCTCTGCCTGTTCATACCCACCTGGGTAATTCCAACAGTCTTTTCTTTCAAATGTCGGTACCTGACCTCTTTTCTCTTCTGTCTGCTCCAAAGTTAGGTGCCCACCTGGTCCTCCCGACATCTGGCACATACCTCTGTTATACAATATTGGATTATATCAGTGGTTTCAAGCAGAGTTTTGAGAAACCTTTTCCCTGGCTTTGCCACTCCAGTATGCTGACATTTTTTTTAGCACCTGCAGCTTGAAGTGAGAGAGATTGGATCCAGAGCACATATCAAAGGATTGAACTTTGATATGTGCTCTGTATCCAATAGGAAGGAATGAGAGTACAGATACAGAAAGGATTGTAGATTGTGACAGATTGTGAAAGTGCACTCCTGCTAACAGGCATTTATCATGGAGATAAAAGGCTGTGCCATTAACTGAAAGAGGTAAAAGAGAGGAGAGAGAGAATAAGTGTGAAATAGTTTTGGGGTGCTAGGTGGAGAGAGTGTGGGCTGGCAGCTTACTAGAGAAATGGAGGAACATTACATGGCATCATGTCCTAGTGGATGGTGTTGATAATGACTCTATAACGGCTTGTGTGGATAAAGAGGGAAGTATAGGTATAGGTGGGGGTGAAAAAGTTGTGGGGTAAGTGGATTGGAGGTTTTTATTAAGTTGCAGAATCATTTCAAAAAGGAATTTATTTAGGGCCGTGGAGATTCAGTGAACTCAGGGGACAGTCCCATTAATTTAGTGCAAGGTAGTGGGTGGAAAGTCCCAAGAGGCAGAGGATATAGGGGAGTTTACTCTTCATGGAGCATGAGATCCATTTTTGTTAATATAGATATTTTAACAAGGTAGAATCAGACTGCCTATATTGGAATCCCAGCTTTGTCATTTACTAGCTGTGTGACCTTGAGCAAGTTATGTAATCTCTCCATGTCTCATCTGGAAAATAGGGATAAAAATAGTACCTGTCTAGTAGTGTTGTTTTGAGGATTTAAATGAGTTAATATTTATAAAGCACTTTAGATAAGTGCTACCACATAGGAGGTATATGTAAGTACTTATTAAATAAAAATAGTGTCTTCCGTATATATTCAATTCAATACATAACTCTTCAAAAGTATCCCATTCTGCTAATGCCTATCTACCGTTTCCTTCCCCTCCTCTCCATTTCTCATAATTAAACCTTTACCATATATGAACTAGTCCTTTATACATTTTTCATTGAAGTAGGAACATTTTCATTAGGCTTGTAAGTCTGTGCTAATCACTCAGAAAAGTATATTTTAAATGTCTCTATTTTATGAATTTTATTTCAGCTGTTAAACGTTTAATGAAAGAAGCAGCAGAATTGAAAGATCCAACAGATCATTACCACGCACAGCCTTTAGAGGTTAGTTGCTATCTCTGTATTCGTCATATGGATTTTAATACTTTAATATTTAAGACAAATTCTTTAAAATGATTTTTTCACTGCTTTGAGTCATTAGAGATGTGTTTGATGTAGTGTATTGATATATTTCCTATATTTCATGAGTATTTCAGTAGCTATTAAGGATCAGACATTTTAAAAGAAGCAGATTTCTGATCTCTGCAAAATGAGTCTCGGGTGCTAATTTGTTGTTAGGTCTTGACTATGAGGGAGGAGAAGTAGAAAAAACTCCAGACTCTACAGTTTGAAAGACCCAGTTCCTCAAGGAGTCTCTGCAGCTACCCTGGGCTGATTTCTGATCTCTGCAAAATGAGTCTCGGGTGCTAATTTGTTGTTAGGTCTTGACTATGAGAGAGGAGAAGTAGAAAAAACTCCAGACTCTACAGTTTGAAAGACCCAGTTCCTCAAGGAGTCTCTGCAGCTACCCTGGGCTTTTTTTTTTACAAACATCTCTATATCTCTTCAGTCTTATCTGTAAAAAAATGTGCTCAGTCAGGTTTTCATGGTAATAGTGAGAATAAAAATGTAATAATGTATATGCAAGTATTTTGCAAACTGAAAAGTACTTGGTAACTGTAAGATGATATTAATAGTAAATGTATTAATATTACTGACATTTATAAATAAGCTCCTTAGGCATCTGTAAGAGATGCCTATTTTTAAGATTTGTTAAAATAACCCAAATTTGTAGTGATTATTTAATTATATGATAATTATCACTCGTTGATATCTTTCAAGGATTAATTTCCAATTTAATTAAATCTATAATCTTATTTATGAATACATAACAACACTTAAATTTTTAATGCATTTATTTAAGAAAGCTTTTTAGCTCTTATGGGACATGAAAGCTAGATTAAACAACTTTTATTTATAACTTTTATTTGTTTATAACTTTTATTCTTGAGACATTTTGTACATTAGAAACTGTCTTAGCAATAAAATAAAGTAACTTTCTCTGGTAATATTTCTAATATTCATATTGATAAAAATGATCAAACTTTTTAATATTATCAATTCCTTGTGGATTATTGTTTTTGTTCAGGATAACCTTTTTGAATGGCACTTCACAGTTAGAGGGCCCCCAGATTCTGATTTTGATGGAGGAGTTTATCATGGACGAATAGTACTGCCACCAGAGTATCCCATGAAACCACCAAGCATTATTCTCCTAACAGTAAGAATCTTTGCCTTTGTGGTCCAGGCCCTGGAACTGTAATTTTTCCCCCAAAATAATTCCTACAAAGTTGATGCACCTAAAAAGTGCTAATAATACTAATGAATGCATATGCATAAATGTCATAGCATGGTTGTTAGAATTCAGTGAATTAATGTATGCAAAGTACTTGGGACAGTGTTTGGCACATGGTAAGAACTCAGTGAAGGGCAGCTAATGTTATTGTACCTTGTATTCACATCTCCTTCAACTTCCCACCTTTCCTACACTCTTTTCCTCAGTTTCCTCATCTTTACA
>NW_007726416.1:132711-133095 GCF_000696425.1 Galeopterus variegatus | reverse complement strand
CACATCTCCTTCAACTTCCCACCTTTCCTACACTCTTTTCCTCAGTTTCCTCATCTTTACAGTGAGGATAATGATACCTACCTCATTGAGTTGATGTGGTATTAATTTAGTCCCATGTTTTATGTATAGCTCTTAGAATAGGACCTGACACAGAATCCTCAATAAATGTTAGCAGGATTATTACTATTTATATCTCAGAATCTCTCCCCACCTTTGCATATTTTATCTTCTTGTGAAGGAAAGCTATTGATCCAATTCCTCTCTTAATTGTTAAGCTTTTTTCCCTTCGTTTCCTTTAATTATAAGTATGTTTAATTCTCCCCTAACCTTGAAAAAAGCAAAAACAAAACACAAAAACCTTTCTGCATCTGTTACCACTTTAAT
>NW_007726416.1:129002-131669 GCF_000696425.1 Galeopterus variegatus | reverse complement strand
ATGGTAAATACAATCACACTGTGAAGTTCCTGGCATATAGAAGCTCCTTAACAAGTATTAGGTGATATTGAGAAATATTAATGCTGGCAGTAGGACTGGAGCAGGGTCCTGGAGGCACCCTGGTGTGTCAGGAGTCGCTTCATTTAGTTGCTAGATCATGAGGAGAGCCAAGTGGTCTGGGGGAAAGGACTAGTGCATGGAGAAACTGGTGATGGTGGAGGTGGGGTAGTTGGCAGCAGCTCTTCACCAACAAGTACAGAAATATTTCAATAGTTTGTTTATCAGTGATTGAATACCCTTACTAGCCAGCTGTCAAAAGAAAAAAAAAAAAGGTTAACCAATGGTGTCATATTTACCATACTGGGTGAAAAACCATCTCTGCCTTCCTGATATTCAGTACTGTACTCTTTCTGGTTCACTTCCTCTCTTTTGAGAAGTTTTTTCCAGTCTTTAATCAACAAATATTTATTAAACATATGTCATGTACCAGGTCCTGTGGGTGCAGCAGAGAAGAAGTCAAAGTCTCTGCCCACTGGAATCTTATATTCTAACTTCATGCCTCTTCTTCTTCACCCTTCCCCTAAGTATGGATATTCTATAAGTCTTCAGCTGTTTTCTCTTATTTCTATGAAATGGCTTCAGTGATCACTTCTGTGAAGAATGGTATCAGAAGTATGTATATATCTCTAAATAAACATACCTACATTTCTACCTGCCTTCTGGACATTGTCAATAGCTTTCCTACCAAGACATCAGATCTGTGTACAAAACTGAAGTTGTTATCTCTGATCTTCCTCTTCTGTGTTCCTGCCTTGTTAAATAGCATCATCCTTCTGAAAATTACTCCTGTCTCAAAGCCTTTCTCTCCATGCTCTTCCTTACCAACATCTAGTTAGGTGATACTAAGTCCTTAGGCTTTATCCTAGCCTCTTGCATGTCTTTTCTTTTAGACTCTTAACTGATACTAGCTCTGTGTTAGGCACAGAATAAGACATTGGTTAATCTTTATATATTAATTATTTAGATTTTAATTGTGCAACTCAGTTTCAGAAAGGTGCTATAACACCTTCTAAAAACAGCTTTTATTACTCATTCAGCATTTAAAAAATATTTTTGGAGTACTTATTAGAGGACAAAAATCTGTGCCCCCTTAGAGGTTACATTCTTTTAAAATTCTTTAAAAAATTATCTTGAAATTATTATTTATGTATAAATATATAAAATATATATTACACTTAGAAAGTATGAAATATTAAGCATATATATATATTTTAAATGCATTATTTATTCCTAAGGCTAATGGACGATTTGAAGTGGGCAAGAAAATCTGTTTGAGCATCTCAGGACATCATCCTGAAACTTGGCAGCCTTCGTGGAGTAGTAAGTATTAATTTATGTGAATAAAAATCTTATATAACTTTAGCCAATTCATAAATATGAAGTATAATACCTTGAGATTGAAGCTGTTTGGGATAAATAATTTGATATTACTGAATAAATAATAAAGATGCTTTTCATGTCTAGATTTTTCCACCATTTTAATACAACCCCCATACCTGTGTCTCTTCTATGAAAGTCTTCAAGTCTTTTTTTTTCTCTTTCCAGAGCAGATCCAGTTCCTTTTACAAAGCAACTTACATTAATGTTTAATTTTTTATTTCAGTAAGGACAGCATTATTAGCCATCATTGGGTTTATGCCAACAAAAGGAGAGGGAGCCATAGGTTCTCTAGATTACACACCTGAGGAAAGAAGAGCACTTGCCAAAAAGTAAGTTTTGCATGTCATTCTCTGTTAACATCTGAATACTATTCTGGTTAATAACTGTTAGGAGATAGGCTCTGTCTCTTACTTTGTAAGTTACTGTGACTACAGGATCTGGTCTTAACTTTGTTATTTTAGAAATTCAATTGTACTAATTTCCTTGGGGTGACCAGAATCTAAAGAATTGATTTCATGCTATCTAGTTTTTAAAAGTAGTTGATAATATCCCACTAAGATTTATTTTACTACAGTGGGAGATATATGAGGGTACTTCAGAAAGTTTATGGAAAGTTTTTCTTTTCTTCTAATTCTATTTTTCCACAAACTTTTTGAAGTACCCTCGTATTCTCCTGTACTGGTCATTAGTCTCCACTTGGACAGTATTACAGATGGAAAAGAACCAGAGCAATGATTTTTATGTAGCTTTCCACAAGATTAAAAACTCCTTGAGGGGGCCAGCCCGGTGGCGCACTGGATAAGTGTGCCGCTTGGGAAGCGCGGCGGCGCTCCCGCCCGAGGGTTCGGATCCCACATACAGACCGGTTCCTGCTCACTGGCTGAGCGAGGTGTGGGCGCAACACCGAGGGTTGCGATCCCGCTGCTGGTCCCCTGTCCGGTACGGGGGCAACACTGAGGGTTGCGATCCGTTGCCGGACACGGAAAAAGACAAAAGACAAAAAAAAAAAACTCCTTGAGGGCAGGGAGGGAATCCATTTTATGCATCTTTGTATCTACAACACTGAGGGTTGCGATCCGTTGCCGGACACGGAAAAAGACAAAAGACAAAAAAAAAAACTCCTTGAGGGCAGGGAGGGAATCCATTTTATGCATCTTTGTATCTATAGTATCTAGCTAATAGCAAGTGCTCAATAAATGATCTGGAATAAAGCAAAGGAGATTTTCT
>NW_007726416.1:126498-128573 GCF_000696425.1 Galeopterus variegatus | reverse complement strand
CCGGTACGGGGGCAACACTGAGGGTTGCGATCCGTTGCCGGACACGGAAAAAGACAAAAGACAAAAAAAAAAAACTCCTTGAGGGCAGGGAGGGAATCCATTTTATGCATCTTTGTATCTACAGTATCTAGCTAATAGCAAGTGCTCAATAAATGATCTGGAATAAAGCAAAGGAGATTTTCTTTATCAAGTTGTGATTTCTCAGTAGTATTGCCATCTCCTTTTTTACAGTTGCATTTTTGTCTGTATAATCAAGATTAGTCATTCAGTTTAGAGTATTTTCTCCTTTGAGTAGTGCCGAGATCTAATTCTTAATTTTGATAATTTTCCTGTTCTTTGGTCTGCTGCCTCTCACCATTCAGATGTATTATGTTAATTAAATTATAGCATATTTTACCACAGCACAGCCCAGAGTAGGCCTTCCACAGATGTTTGTTAAATCAAATAGTTAGATTTTAGTATCTGTAAGATTTGGTGACTTCCTGGTCTCATTAGCAGCTTTTATTTTTAAACCTTCTTCCCAAATTCTGAGGACATACCTTACTTGCCACTACTGTTCACAGATTACAATATGTACTTTGGATGCATACTACTTGTTTTATTTGAGTTCCTACACTGGCTTTCTATCTTGATACTTTTATCCAGTTGATTTTATGTATAAGGTAAAAAAAATAATAATAAAAAACCTTGATTTCTTTGCCTTGTTTTTCTAGGCTTCTCAATGTGTATATTCTAGGTTCTCAGTCTATGATAGAGGCCTTTTAAAAAATGATTTTGGGGCTGACCCATGGCTCATTCAGGAGAGTGTGGTGCTGATAACACCCAGGCCATGGGTTCAGATCCTATATAGGGATGGCTGGTTAGCTCACTGGGTGAGCATGGTGCTGACAACACCAAGTCAAGAGTTAAGATCCCCTTACTGGTCATTTAAAAAAAAAAAAGACTTTGCATACTAAGGGGGAAATTTATCGCATTAAATGCTTACTTCAGAAGAATGGAAAGATGGCAAATAAACAACCTAACACTTCACCTTAAAGATCTAGAAAAACACGAACAATCCAAACCCAAACTTAGTAAATGGAAAGAAATAATTGAGATCAGAGCAGAACTAAATGAAATAGAAACCCCAAAAACAATACAAAAGATCAATGAAACAAAAAGTTAGTTTTTTGAAAAGATAAATAAAATTGACAGACCTTTAGCAACACTAAGAAGAGAGAAGACCCAAATAACAAAAATTAGAAATGAAAAAGGTGATATTACAACTGATACCTCAGAAATACAAGGAATCATTAGAGACTACTATAAACAACTATATGCCAACAAATTTGAAAATCTGGAGGAAATGGATAAATTTCTGGACACATACAAACTACCAGAACTGAGGCAAGAAGATATAGAAAATCAGAACAGATTAATAACAATAAAAGAGATTGAAGCTGTTATCAGAAGTCTCCCAACAAAGAGAAGCCCAGGACCAGATGGGTTCATTGCAGAGTTCTACCAAACCTTCAAAGAGGAACTGATACCAATTCTCTACAAACTGTTCCAAAAGATTAAAACAGAGGACATTCTCCCAAACTCATTCTATGAGGCAAACATCACCNGATTCATCCCAGGGATGCAAGGTTGGTTCAACATATGCAAATCAATAAATGAGATACACCACATCAATAAAAGCAAAGACAAGGGCTGGCCCGGTAGCGCACTGGAGAGTGCACTGCTTGGGAGCACAGCGGCGCTCCCGTCGAGGGTTCGGATCCCATGTGGAGACCGGTTCCCGCTCACTGGCTGAGCGCGGTGCGGGTGCAACACCGAGGGTTGCGATCCTGCTGGTCCCCGGTACAGGCGTGACACTGAGGGTTGTGATCCCGTTACCGGTCAGTAAAAAAGGCAAAAAGGAAAAAAGAAAAAAAAAAAAAGCAAAGACAAAAACCATATGATCATCTTTATAGACACTGAAAAAGCATTTGACATAATTCAACATTCATTCATGACAAAGACTCTCTATAAATTAGGTATAGATGGAAAGTATCTCAACATAACTAAAGCCATATATGATAAACCCACTGCCA
>NW_007726416.1:97680-125432 GCF_000696425.1 Galeopterus variegatus | reverse complement strand
GCCATATATGATAAACCCACTGCCAATATCATCCTGAACAGGGAAAAGCTGAAAGCTTTTCCTTTAAGAACAGGAACTAGACCAGGATGCCCACTCTCACCACTCCTATTCAACATAGTGTTGGAAGAACTAGCCAGAGCAATCAGAGAAGAGAAGGAAATAAAGGGCATCCAGATTGGAAAAAATGAAGTCAAACTGTCCCTGTTCGTGGATGATATGATCCTATATACTGAACAGCCTAAAGCCTCTACAGAAAAACTCTTGGAGTTGATAAATGATTTCAGCAACATGATACAAAATCAACACACAAAAATCAGTAGCATTTCTAGACTCCAACATTGAATATGCAGAAAAAGAAATCAAAAAAGCTAGCCCATTTATGATAGCCACCAAAAAAATAAAATACTTAGGAATAGAGTTAACCAAGGATGTGAAAAATCTCTGCAAAGAGAACTACAAACCACTGTTGAGAGAAATTAAAGAGGACACAAGAAGATGGAAAGATACCTGATGCTCTTGGATTGGAAGAGTTAACATTGTGAAAATGTCCATATTACTCAAAGCGGTCTACAGATTCAATGCAATCCCTATCAAAATTCCAATGATATTTTTCTCAGAAATGAAAAAAACTATCCAGATGTTATATGGAATAACAAAAGACCATGCATAGCCAAAGCAATCCGGAGCAAAAAAATAAAAATAAAATAATAAAGCTGGAGGCATAACACTACCTGATTTCAAAGTATATTACAAAGCTATAATAACCAAAACAGCATGGTTCTGGCATTAAAATAGACACATAGATCCATGGAATAGAATAGAGAACCCGGAAGTCAACTCATGCACCTACAGCCATCTGATCTTTGACAAAGGCAGCAAGTCTACATACTGGGGAAGAGACTGCCTCTTCAGCAAATGGTGCTGGGAGAACTGGATAATTCATATGTAGGAGAATGAAAATAGACCTGTGTCTCTCACCCTGTACCAAAATCAACTCAAAATGGATTAAAGAATTAAATATACATCCTGAAACAATAAAATTCCTTAAAGAAAACTTAGGGGAAACACTCCAGGAAGTAGGAGTGGGTACAGACTTCATGAATATGACCTCAAAAGCACAGGCAACTAAAGGCAAAATAAACAAATGAGATTATATCAAACTAAAAAGCTTCTGCACAGCAAAAGAAACAATCAGCAGAGTCAAAAGACAACCAACAGAGTGGGAGAAAATATTTGCAAAATATACATCAGACAAAGGACTAATATCCAGAATATACAAGGAACTCAAACAACTTTACAGCAAAAAAAAAAAAAAAAAAAAACCCAATTAAAAAATGGGCAAAGGAATTGAATAGGCATTTCTCAAAGGAAGATATACAAATGGCTAACAGACACATGAAAAAATGCTCAGCATCACCCAGCATTCAGGAAATGCAAATCAAAACCACTTTGAGATACTATCTCACTCCCTTCAGGATGGCTAATATCCAAAACACTGAGAATGATAAATGCTGGAGAGGTTGTGGAGAAAAAGGAACTCTCATATACTGTTGGTGGGACTGCAAAATGGTGCAGCCTTTGTGGAAAATGGTATGGAGGTTCCTCAAACAATTACAGATAGATCTATCATATGACCCAGCTATTGCACTGCTGGGAATATACCCAGAGGAATGGAAATCATTGTGTCGAAGGCATACCTATACTCCAGAGTTTATTGCAGCACTATTTACAATAGCCAAGAGTTGGAACCAGCCCAAATGTCCATCATCAGATGAGTGGATACAGAAAATGTGGTATATCTACACAATGGAATACTACTCTGCTATAAAAAGAATGAAATACTACCATTTGCAACAACATGCATGGACTTAGAGAAAATTATATTAAGTGAAACAAGTCAGGCACAGAAAGAGAAATACCACATGTTCTCACTTATTTATGGGAGCTAAAAATAAACAAACACACAAATAAAGGGTGGGGGGAAGAAGAAACAACAATCACAACAATTCCTTGGACTTGTTAAGACAAGTGAATAGATATGATGTAGTGGGGAGGGGAGGGGAGAGAGGAAGCGGGGAAAGAGTAATGGGTAAAGGGTCACGAAAATCAACCACAATGTATACTGAGAAATTAAAATAAAATAATAAAATAACAAAACAAAAAACTAGGTCCAAAATAAAAAATGATTTTGCATTCAGCCATGGTGGCATACTATCCCGTGGACAAACTAATGCATTCAAAATAAATACTGTCTTTTAAGTTTCATTTGACTTCTCAGTTAAAAGTGAATACACTTTAAGGCAAATAATTTGTATGTGACCAATTTTCAAAGGGATATGGACAACAGAGCTTCTTCTGGTGAAACAAAAAAAATCAATAAGTACTAAATTTATGCTACTTTTACGTATTCTTTGTATATATATGCTATTTCATAAATTTAAATACCATGTACTTGAAGACCTAAGTCTTTGGAATTATATTGAACTAGAATTACTATTAAAAAAAACAACTTTGAAACAAGAAGTTCAGCAATATAACTATATATCTCTACATATTATGCATATTTACTTCCAGTCATTCAAATCCTCATAGCACTCTTGTGAACTTTAGGGAAGTTTTGGCTTTATCTGGAATACAAAGAGGAAAATGGAAAAGTAAATATATGTTAGGAAATAGTCTAATTAACAGGTTTATCTTGAGTCTCTACTTAATATAATCAGTGATAAATTCAGTATTTGTATTTTCCACACGCTCTCCCAGGTCTTCCAAGTTGTACTGCTATTTAGATGAATATGATTTGTGAATTTTTTTTCTAGAAATATCTGTATTTATAATACTAAAAATATCTATTTTTTATTGGCTTCTTTATTGCTTTATATATGAGGATTCTTTAAAAAGTTCATGGAAGAATACATATTACTGTTTAATTCCATTTTTCCATGAACTTTTTAAAGTATCCTTGTATGTTTCTGCTAGAAGATAATTTGAGCTTTATAATGCACTTTTTTCACAGGTTTAAAATAGGCTGTTATATGTGATCTTGAGGACAGTGTGATAGATTACTTATATGTTTTGTCATTCTGTAGATCTATAGCTTATTTTTCTTTAGGAAGTTTATTGAAAAAAATGGAATCTAAGCCCTGGATTTTTTTATAGTCTCAGACTATAATTATTACCTTAATTGTCTAATTTATAGCACGTGAATGAATGTGATGTGGAACTGTCTAGTGTTCTTTTCTTTTAAATTTAATCATTCAGTATTTGAGTGTTTCTATAAGAGGGAATTAATATTCAATTATTTGTTTTATATTCATAAAAAAATTGTTTCCTACCAGATCACAAGATTTTTGTTGTGAAGGGTGTGGCTCTGCCATGAAGGATGTCTTGTTGCCTTTAAAATCTGGAAGTGATTCAAGCCAGGCTGACCAAGAAGCCAAGGAACTGGCTAGACAAATCAGTTTTAAGGTATTGTAAATTTCTAAATAAATTCTAATTATGAAGCATTTTGTTTACTGCTGAATTCAGGATAGAAAGAAAAGCAATATAGTTCTATTTCAGTAAGGTTTTGCAAATGATTTTTTTATTACAAAACTTATAATCTTACATTCACAAAGACACTACAGCATAATGGGTAAAGCTCAGACTCTGCTATATAATGCCAGGGTTCCAGTCCCAACTTTGCTACTTATTGTTAGTACGATGTTAGACATATTACTTAACCACTTTGTGCCTTTTTCTCATCTGTAGATACTAATGATACCTATCTTGTAGAATTGTTGTGAGGATTGAGTTAATATATGTAATACATGTATTGCATTTAGAACTGTTTCTGGTGCTTAATAAATTCTAGCTACTATTGTAGAAAATATAAATAAGCAATAAGAAGAAAATGACAATCATCCATAATCCCATCCTCAAGAAATAACTATTGTTAATGTTTTGCCATATTTCCCTTATATCCCCTTATTCTGCATATGTTTTGCTCAAACATGGATTATATAGTATTTGAATACTTTGAGTGGTCACACCCATATTAATGGAATTTAATTAGCTCCACACAGAAAATGTCAATCTGTATTAAGCAACATGTACCCTCTCCATCTTCTCCTCTTCTCTGTATCCTGACTGTCTTTCTAGGTCCGGTTCTTGGAAGTTTTTCCTTCTATTTTATTGCAGTGCCTGGAAGAGGATGTGTTCAATAAATGTTGGTTATTTTCTTCCTTCTGAGGACTCCTGTTACACTTAAAGTTGCTTCTCTGAAAATCTTAGGGCCAGATGTGTTTTGTACAGCAGAATTTTTCAAATTGGAAAAAATATTTTACATGTACTGTATGTAAACCACAGTAGAATCTGGGACGTCATCTCAGAATCAGATTTGTTAATATTTCCTCAGCAAACACCAATGTTGGATAAAGACTGTGAACAGCCTCACATCAGTTCATGTCAGGCTTTGCCTAAAATTTACCAGAAAAACTTTATTTAGAGCTTTTTAGAATTGTGGATTGTGAACCATGGGTGTTGGTTTTATCCCTTCCAAGTAAGAGCTCCTTGAGAACAGGGATTGTTTATGCCTTTTCCTGTAATACCTAGCACAGTGCTGGACACATGAGTGTTCAATGCTAACTGATTGATGGTAGATGTTAAAAACTAGCAGGTAAATCCAAGAGAGGGAATGTAGTAGGTTGTGGGTTATTCCATTTTCTTTATTCTGTGTGTTTCCTGTTTTAACACTGCTTTTGGATGTATCTTGTTTATAGGCAGAAGTCAATTCAACTGGAAAGACTATTGCTGAGTCAGACTTAAACCACTCTTTTTCACTAAATGATTTACAAGATGATATACCTACAACATTCCAGGGTGCTACTGCCAGTACGTCGGTATGGCTCTTGTCTTTTCATATATATGTATATCTATATTATTACCATTATTTGTAAAAGGAGGAGAAGATCCCTAGATCAAATATCTGAAAATTTTGATTCTCCTAAGAATTAGATTCTAGCCCAGCTATTCCTCTAATGAATTATATTATCTTGAGCAAGTTATTCATACTTTGAGGGCCTCTGGTTTCTTTTTTCTTAAATGGGGCTGGACTAAATAATTTTTAAGTCATATTCTCCGTCCATAATTCTCTGAAAAGTTAGTTTAAGTATAGTGCTAGACTCTGAACAAAACAAAATATACGTATGTTAGCCACTTTCTAAATAGCATATTTGGCAGGTTCGTTAAGTGCATTAAGGCACCAACTTAATAAAGACCTGGAGCCAAAAATTTGCCTTAGACTTGCTCTGTCCAATACAGTAGCCACTAGCCATATGTGGCTGTCTAAATGTAAATTTTTTAATAAAAATTGAATGAAGTAAAAAAATTCAGTTTCTCAGTCAATCTAGCCACATTTCGAGTGCTCCATAGCCACAGTTGACTAGTGGCTGTCAGATTACACCATGTAGATATAGAATAGTACCTATCATTGCAAAATTCTATTGGACAGTGCTACCTTGCACATAGTAAGTGTCCAGTAAATAACGAATGAAAGAATGAATGAATGGTATGGGTAGTGTTAATTGTGCCCTGACCTATTGTCTAAAAATTTTGGTGAACCTAGATGATCAGAGAGATATATTAAAAAAAAATGACTGTATCAGTGCTAAATTAATAGATATGGAGAAAAACAATGACTTTCTGTATATAAAAGGTGAACTGTCTTTTGGTGTCTTTTTGGTAACAGATTGTTAAGTAGCCACATATCATTTTTTTTTCCAGTTTATAGAAGACTTCAATGGGTCAGGAAAATTGAAATAGAAACTGGGCATGAACTGTCTTTTGGTGTCTTTTTGGTAACAGATTGTTAAGTAGCCACATATCATTTTTTTTTTCCAGTTTATAGAAGACTTCAATGGGTCAGGAAAATTGAAATAGAAACTGGGCAAATATAGACTTGCCCTTTACCTGGGAATAACTTCATATATAGTGGGACTGAATAGTCTTGAGTGGGTCTCTCCTACTGAGAGTCAGCTGGGCAGAGAAAAGTAGGTTGAAGAAGAACAGGGGAGAGGGTGCTGTAAAGGAAGTAAGTACTAAGTAGCAGGACTGAAGATGGAGGTATATAAGAAAAAAGTGTATGTAGATGAGTTTAAATTGTTTTTATGTGATCCCATTCTAATTTTATGAATTGCAGAGGAATATAATGAATTAATTTTAAAGTCAGTGTATGTTTTAGTATATATTTGAAATATTAAAGCAAATTTCCAATTACTTTTCACCTTTAGCATTCCAATTGTTTCTTATTTCATAAATAGTTTTTTAAAAAATAGAACCATTCTGTTACAAAGAGGAGGGTGGTAACCTTGTTTTTCACCTATTAGGACAATTTTTCTAGTATTTGTGTTGTATTTAAATCTGTCTTTTGTGTATTTTAAATCTATGTCAAGTCCCTTTGTTACATATTCCAGTTATAACAACTGTAATTTATCTCACTTCCCAGAATGTAAGTTCCTTGAGGGTCAGGACTGTCTTTTAACTTTTCCATTTTTATCTCCAGTGCCTGGCTTAGTACCTCCTATATAGTAGGTGGTCAATACATATTTGTTGATTGGATGAATGAATCTTAGGATTGGCACTTTTGAAAAATATTTGGAACACGGTTAAAGAAACCAAGAAGTTTAAGTAAATTAGAGTGTACAAACAATAATATTATTTAGTAGTATTTTCCATTTTGATTTTAATGTTCATAGAACTTAGAATTCTTTTTTATAGATATAGGTCATTAATTGAGACCAATTTTGGTTAAAATACCAATAAGCAATAAATTGTCTACAATTACAATTAAGCTTTAAATACATTTACATATAAACTATCTCAGAATGTGATTATATAATTTGACCACTATGGAAGTGACTGTAACCTGGTTTTGGCTAGGTGTGGCTGCTTTGCATGCAAGTGTACGATAAATTCCCTGAGACCTTATACATCAAATCCCAGATAAGCTAGGTTTTTTTTAGCCTTGAGGGGGGTGAGAGATTGCCAGAAGTCTAAATACAGCAGATAACATCAGGCCATCTGTTGCTTTTTGATGCAGATTTTTTAGCTATGTAGAAATTGGAAAAATACTGATGGTTGTTTTATGTTCTTTCAGTCTATCAGATTTTCTCCTCTTCCCAGGGATTGAGGTTCTGAATAAGCCATTACATTTTGCATTAAAAAACAAAAACAAAACTCTCTTACAGATGTTGGTTATTCTAGGTTATTATAGAAAAATTGATACAGTATGTATTACTAGGGACTTAACTACGAGTATGATTGTTTTAAATAGGAAACATTTTAGAATTTTATAATGTCAAGGCACTAGATTTTAGTCAGTGACATCCAAAAGGCATCTGAAACATAGGAACCTAATTAAAACATTATATCTATCTAAATATTTCCATTAAGTATATATACTAAAATATCATCTAGAGTTTATGTTTTAAGGAATTGGTTTTCTAAACATATTAATCATACTAATAAGGGACTGAAAAGCTGTCCTAAGTAAAATCACAAGTTTTTTTTTAAAACCTAAATCTAGATGCCTCCAAAGGGATGTACTCATAGTAACAATATTAATAATAACTAACATTTAATAAGCAATTGTGTGTCCTAAGCACTTTCTATCATTATCTCATTTAATCCTCACAATGCCAAATTGGATGTTATTCTCACTGCACAGATGAGAGAGCTAAGTCTTAGATTAAATAACTTGCTTAAGGTCACACATCTACTAAGGGGAAAAGCCAGCCTAGTAATGATAAGTTTCCTGCTTTGGTCAGGCTTATGGGCAGAATAATGTTCTCTTCTCAAACTAATTGAAAAAATAACGTGTATTAAATAAAAGCTTTAATTTGAGTCAATCTCTTGTGCTAGTTTCTGGATTGATAGCACCATCATGTTTTTTTATTTTCCTCAAGATCCCATTTTTCCTTTATTTCTTGAGTACTTTAGCTCTATTAAACGCTTTTATCATTTTGGCTGAACAATAGAAAGAATGGGAGATTTCAAATGGAATGTTTCTATATTGGCTGCCATAACTCATTACAATTCAGTGAGTATTTATTAACTCATTGTATGATGCCAGTGATGATGTATGACTTCATATAATGCTGCAGCTTTGTGTGTCTGCTCTCTTCGGTGAGCAGATTGCTCCTAGGAGTCCTGGATTATGGAAGTCCACGTTCATGCAACTCTAATTCAGTATCAGCACTAACTTTTATTTATAACTCAAAGTCAGTAGTTCCTTTCTACCTCTGTATTATGGGTCACTACATTTCAGTGATTTCAGAGTATTTAAGCTTTTAATGTTGAGATGAATGTCAGATTTAAAATGGAAATTCATCTGCAGGTAAATTAGATTAGCAGTTTCCTCCCTGAATGTTTATAGCTGTTGCCAACACAGAGCACATCCTCTTACCTTTTAAAATTATTTGAATTACATTTTTTATTCTTTTTCTTCCAAATATTTAAATTTTCTCTAATGAAAAGTATTTTAAATGTTTTATACTTAATCAATTTTAAGCTGTTTTGAGTAAAGCATGCATTCTTTATTTTTTGTTAGAAAGAATGTGGATTGGCATAATGTAAAATCAATATACAGGTTGCTTTCAGTAAAAAAAAATCAAAGGACATTGTGTTTGTAGAGGTAGAGTTAAGATGTCTACATAAATAAAATGGAATTTATGTTTTGTAGAGTGTCCCTGAATATGCCATTACCATTTTTTCTTATTTATAAATCATATTTAAGATTTTGAGTCACTCGATATCACGTGTTTATGCTTTGGCTGACCAGTTGAAGTAATAGAAAGCAGTTGTCATCCAGGGCTTAATGGGGAGCAACCAGTGTACCAAAACAGAGGATACATTGAGTCCCACAGGACGTACTCCAGATTTTTCTCAGCACATACCTAGGGAACTCTTGACAGCATAAAGTATTCAATATTAAGTAAAACATGCTTCTGGACTTGTGTTCAATTCAACTGACAGGAATTGAAAGAAAGGATAAGCCTGGTTTGAAAACCACACCTAATTCTTACAACAATATTGCTGTGAAGAATGTACAGTTTGAAGTTATTTCTTATGCTCTGTGATTGTTGGTGGAAGCCTGTTGATACAGTAAGATGGTATCTGGGAAAAGCCCAGTTCATGAAAGGCACACTGTTGAGAGTTGCCTGTTTTGCCATTTAGAATGGCTAATTTTCAAGCTGAAAGTGGAAATAAAATTGCTTCCCTCTTTGAATCTACTGAGAGAAGGGAAGTACTCAGGTGCTTAGCAGATACTACTTGAGTTGCATCTGAGGGAGAGTAGAAAGCCATCTACGGAGCATATGGGTAAACTTTTAACTAATCTTATCTGTTGTTGGTAAATTCCTCCTCTACTTACTGGGTACTCAGTAAGTTGTGTTGCTGTTTTATTCAGGAGGGTGAGGTATTAGTCTCAGCATTCAGGTAATTCTATGTAGTTTTGCCTTTAGTCATATTTAGGACTCTGTGATTCTGCGTGTTCTTGACTAGATAACAAATATATATACAAATTTTCTTTGCCAATTTCAAACAATATTTCTTAAAATTTCCTAGTATGGAGTCCAGAATCCCTCAGCAGCATCCCTTCAACAACCTACCCAACCTGTAGCTAAGAATACCTCCATGAGCCCTCGACAGCG
The DNA here is from genome assembly GCF_000696425.1 of Galeopterus variegatus. NCBI lineage: Eukaryota > Metazoa > Chordata > Mammalia > Dermoptera > Cynocephalidae > Galeopterus > Galeopterus variegatus. The sequence goes on along the minus strand of NW_007726416.1, from coordinate 115,746 downwards.
CCGGGCCCAGCAGCAGAGTCAGAGAAGGTCATCTACTTCACCAGATGGAATCCAGGGCCAGCAGCCAAGAGCCAACCACACCGATCATGGTGGATCAGCTGTATTGATTGTCATCCTGACTTTGGCATTGGCAGCTCTTATATTCCGACGAATATATCTGGCCAATGAGTACATATTTGACTTTGAGTTATAATATTGTTTTGTGACTTAAGAGCTGTGACTCAGCTGTTTCATTAAACATTCTGCATTGGGTATAATCTAAGAATTGTTTACAAAAAGATTATTTTGTATCTACCCTTCATTCCTTTTTTGATCCTTATAAATTTAGTATAAATATAGCTAGATGTTCAGGCAATGTCCAGCAGTGTGTCCTGTTTAGTTTAAGGGACCGGAAGTCAAAGTTCCTTGTCTCACTCTTTGATCTGCTTTATAGGGAAATAACATTGTTGTTTCTCATGCCTCAGCTTCTTTTTATGTAAAATTGTGATACTCTTCTGTATAGCCCTTTGAAATTTTCGGATAAAAGATGGTGTTTTAAATTCCAATGAATATTACCAGTTACTCAATACCATTTATTGAGTACTCTGTTTCTACTTATGTAGAATGATATAGGAACAGAAGAGTTGAAAAGGGAAAGCAAAACTCCTCTAGTAGCTTCCTCAAAATGTCATTCATAAAAGATACACTGGGATTGCCCATTCTATGCCTTTGTTTGTGTCCTAAATATTCTTCAGAAAAAAAAATTTTATTTCTGTCAAACATTTATGAGCAAGTGAAATCACATTTTTGTTATTGGATGTTACTTGAAGAGGGAGTAATTTGTAACCACTTTGATATGCCGTTACTATCCCCCTCTCTATGATATGCACACAAACTTAAAAAGAAAAAACTGTCCTCCATAGATCTTTATTTTAAGGAAGAAAGGGTGCAAGCCAGGAAATTGCTTGATTTTCTTCTGAAACTTAAGTGAGAGTATCTTAAGATTTGAATGTTTGCTCTGCTTTGAATTGTATTATCTTTTGAGATGTATTATATGCCTAACTTTGCAATCACTATAAATTTTAATTATTCCGAGAATATGCATAATGTCGAAATATTTCATGTACCATTTTAATAGAAAAGCTCAGGGCCCAATTAACAGTGGTAGAAGTCAGAAAAACATTTACTTAGAAATGTCCACCTAATCAAAGCCCAAAAAGGAGTTTTCAGTGGAAAAATCAATGTATAACTTTGCGCTAGCTAGCTCCACAGACGCTAGTAGATAATGTTATTATTTTAATGCCTGGTGAGACTATATAATCACAGTAAGACTTTCCCTTCAGTGTGTTCAGTTAGCAGCACTGAGGATGTTGTTAATGAAGATTTAATCTTTAAATACAGGCAGTCCCCAGCTTTCAAATAGGTTATGCTCTAAAAGAGCATTTGTAAGTTAATTTTTAACGTTGTAAGTGGTATTTAGGTTCTATACCAGTCCACCAAAGTTAGCCCATATGTATCTTGAATAGTTTGGGGGAGAGTATTCATAAAGTCCTTATGTGTTTTTAACTAAAATTATGGGCAAGATAGAAACAATTTATAAAATCATTTAAAAGGCAAATTTAATTTTACTCCTGTTATGGGACTTTGGTTCTATTAAACATCAGACACAATTTCTGTTTTCATTTGATAGACAGTTTTCCTTTATGTCTGCATCTAGAATAAGAACATATTGTATACTATTATATAATACAGAGTTGTCTTAACCTTTAATAAATTAGCATTTTAAAGATGTTTACAGATTGTTTCTGTTACATCTATAGCTGAAGTTGGTAAAGTCTAAAAAGCCCAAGGACTTTATGAAGACCTCCTATGTCAGGAAAATTATAGGTTACCATTTTATAACTTTATTTTCATGAGAAAATACATTCTGAAGTCTTGGTTTGGAATACAAGACACTAGAAATGTTGGTTCAGTGGTCAGTGGCCTCCCAGCAAGTAGGCACTGACCCAGCTGGGAAGGCCAGCTAGCATTCTTGCCTGAGAAGAAATCCCCACACCCTCAGCCTATGCTGAGATTAATTGTGTGCTAAGAACAATCTTCCCGTCTATTTCCTCTCAGTCACACTTGAGCCAGCCTCTGGGTCTATGTGACCATGGGGTGTACCTATACTTTAAGAGTAAGCCAAGAAGATTTTGCATCATGCAGATCCTCCTCTATCTGACCTGCCTCTCTTCCCTCATTCATCAACTAACTGGCCACCTGCTTATGTGTGTTGGGATTTTTTAGCCCTTGATGCATACATCTGAAAGTGGCACATTTTGCTCCTTCCATTTCATCTCAGCTGTGCCCCCCAAAATCCTTAATTGTCGGTCTGACCCCCATGTGGGGTTAATGAGCAAAATTGTTCTTTGGGGCTTTTCTTACCCAAACCCCACTAAAGGGCCTCTTCGGAAAAGTCCCACTTTTCTTTTAAAAGTTCCACTTTTTTTTTTTTTTTTTCATGGCTGGCTGGTACAGGCATCTGAACCCTTGATCTTGGTGTTATCAGCACCAGGCTCCATGTAGTGAGCAACTGGCCAGCCCTAAAACCCTACTTTAACTCCTTAGTTCCAGCATAAGGCCAGTCTCGATGTATAATCTGGTAGGTAAAGGCTTAGGACTCCTTTTTTCTCCAATCCTCAGATCTAGGTAACTCATGGCTTTTTCTTTGACCAACAGAGCACATGACTACATATCAAGGTAGTTAATATAGCATGCTTGAAAAAATATATAATGTCTGTTTCACTTCTAATTGTTTAAGCCAATGAACCTTTCAAATTGTATGTAATGTGGGCTTTGATGTAGCACTTTACATTTCCATGCTGCTTATTATTGTTTTATTCTACTGAAATAAATGAATTTCATCAAGATTCATGAAGTTTTTTAAAAACTTCAAAAAAATTGTTTATTGTTTTGATGATGGAAATATGAAATTTCGTATTTCAGGAGAATAAGAACTCTTTTTCTTATTTTTGGCTATGAATAAACTTTCTGGTATCTTGAGACCATTTTTATAGACCAGAATCAATAAACAAGTAAACCTCACATATCTGGACTTATTTGAGCAGAAACCTAGGCTGAAGTACTGAAGAGCCTATATTGTTTTGTTACCTGCAAGTTAATTTATGTAGACTGAATGCATCTGGTGAATCTGACTTTAACAAAGAGTAATGTGTACATTAATATATGTACTATTAGAGCCTTTGTGGGAGGCTGTGCATTGCTTTAAAGCTGTTTGGAATGCCTCTTGAACAGTTAGTTGCCTTCAGAGCTAGATTGAGCTGCTCAATAAAACCAGTGACTTTATTCATACCTTGTTTTTGATGAAAGGTTGTATTCTTTATGTCATCCAGTCTTGTCTCCTGTTCATTCTATCTCCTTGAACATCTCTCTTGCATCGTTCCACTTCTCTTCATGCTCACTGCCACTGCCCTAATTAGCTACTATCTCCTCTGAATTAGTACAATAATCTCCCAACAGGTCTCCAGTCTTACCCCATTCCTCACACTGCAGCCAGAGTCTTCTCAATACACAAACCTGATCCCATCTTTCCCATTGGTCTTAAGATCGGCTCAGATCCTTAACATAGGACACAAGGCTGAGTGTGACCAGAGTCCTGCCTAGCTTTCTGGCATAATCTGATCTCAGCAAATGATGCTGGGGCCTTCCCACAGCTCTGAGCATTAGCCACTGGGGCTGATCCTGCGTTCTGAGAGAACGAGCAAATGTTAAAGTTATACCATTCACTGCCTCACACCATATATAAAAATTAACTCAAAATGGATGAAAGCATTAAATATAAGAGCTAAAATTATAAGACTGTTAGAAGGACGCAGTAAATCTTTGTGATAATGGGTTAGGCCGTGGCTTCTTAGATAAGAGATCAAAAGCGCAAGCAACTAAAGAAGAAATTATATTTCATCAAAATAAAAACCTTTTATTTTAAAGAACACCATCAAGAAAATGAAAAGACAGCACAGAATGAGAGAAAACATTTGTAGAGCACACACCTGATAAGGGACTTTTGTCCGAAATATCTAAAGAATAACTTAAAATTCAATAGTAAAAAAATAAGTAACCTGATTAAAAATGGCAAAGGATTTGTATAGACATTTCTACAGAGAAGACATACAAATGGCCAATAACCACATGAAAAAGAAGTTCAACATTATTAGTCATTAGGGAAATGCACATTAAAACCACAGTGAAATAACATTTCACACTCATAAAGATGGTTGGATAAACAAGCCAGGTAACAAATGTAGGTGAGGATGTGGAGAAATTGGAACACTCACACATTGCTAGTGGGAATATGAGATAGTGCAGCCACTTTGTAAAACAGTTTGACAGTTTCTCAAAAAGTTAAAGTTACCATGTGACCCAGCAATCCCACTCCCAGGTATATATCCAAAAGAAATGAAAAGATGTTTACACACAAATTTGTACACAAATATTCATAGCAGCATTATTGTTAATAGCCAAAAAGTGGAAATTCAAATGCCCAACTGATGAATGGATAAACGTGTTATATCCATACAGTGGAATATTATTTGGTTATAAAAAGGAATGAAGTGATGATCCATGATACAACATGGATGGACCCTGAAAACATGCTGAGTGAAGCCAGATACGAGGCTGCATATTGTATGATTCCATTTATATGAAATGTCCAGAATAAGCAAATCCATAGAGACAGAAAGTAAATTGGTGGTTTCCAGGGGCCGAAGGGAAGGGGGAGTGAGGAATGATTGCTAATGGGTATGAGGTTTCTTTTGGGGGAGATGAAAATGTTCTAAAATTAGTGGTGAAAGTTGTACAACTGTGGATATGCTAAAAACCACACCTTAAAGGGATGAGTTTATGATATGTGGATGACATTTCAATAAAGTTGTGATGTAAAAACAAAAATTACAACATGCAACTGTGATTCTCTCTACCATTATGACAGTAATTGAACTATTGATAATAAGACAGCTTCAAAGAAGAAAATTGGTAGGACCTAAAATTGTATCTAGAATGCAAAAAAAAAAAAAAAAAAAAACCCAAATATTTTTTGAGAGTCAACAACACCCAAGCCCTATTCTAGGGTTCTAGCCAGTCATTATAGGCTTGTTGCAAATGGAAGAAAGGAAAAGAAAAATCTTCTGAACAGCATTTTTGGAAAAGAATTTTAATAGGTCTCTATCTTCACCACTAAATATTCAGGAGGAGTAGGACTTTATTTATTTATTTACTTATTTTATTATTATTATTTTTTTAAAAGATGACCGGTAAGGGGATCTTAACCCTTGACTTGGTGTTGTCAGCACCACACTCTCCCAAGTGAGCCATGGGCCAGCCCAGGAATAGGACTTTTAAAGAAACTCCCCTGTTAATTCTGAGAAGTGGCCAGATTTGGGAACTACTGAATTAGCCCCCATACTGAACTATTCACACTCCCAAGTGCCTGTTTAACCCATTATAATGTGGCTTGCTGCCACATCTCACAACTGAAACCATACTTACTGAAGTTAGGAACGATGTTCTGGTTGCCAGATCCAGTAAGCTGTTCTGTGCCCTCACTTTGCTTGACCTCTTCATAGCACTGACTGTTGACTACCCTCCTCCCCAAAATTCTTTGGTTTTCACAATCAACTTCTTTGCTAGTTCTTCTATGCTTTCGTTCTGGCTGCTCCATCCATCTTTAAAAAGTGTAAATTCTCCAGAATTCTATGCTTGGACCAGGACCTCTCTGTTGTGTCTGAAAGATCTCACCCTTTCCTATGGTTAAACTACCAGCACGCCCTAATGGCTCCACATCTCTTTCTCAAATCCAGACCTTTCTCCTGAGCTCCAGGCTCATGCTCCAGCTGCCTATTTGGGCATCTGGAGGTTCCACAGCACCTCAAAGTCTACAAGTCAAAATTCGTCTCATCTCCCCACCACACTTGCCACCTCTGATGGGTATCAGTTAATGGTGGCATCATCCTGGAGACCCAACTCCAGTATCACAAATCCTTGATATTGTTGATGACTTCTCGCCTTCTCTCACCTCTTCCTCTATCCAGTCACCAAATGCATTCGACTTCAGCACTGACTCGAGGATCTCATTCCCTGATCTTCCTTCCTTTTCTCCTTTCCCCTTCCCTCCCCTTAGGGCAGAACCTCATCCACTTTTGTTATTACAACTTCCCTGATCCAACTGATCCCAACTAGGAATTTCTTAAAAAATAAAGTAGATCATGTCATTCCATTTTGCTTAAAGAAATAAGAAGAGCTTTTTTGTTTTTGTTTTGTTTGTTTGATTCTTTCCTTACTACATAAGAAAACCACAATTCTGTTACACTTCTGGCTATTCCTCCTCCTGACCTCCATCTTCACCCCTCTCATTTCTACCACACCAAATTCTCCATTGCTAGACACACCAGGCAAGCAATAAGTAGTCTTTAAACACATTTTATTCTGTTCAGAAGGCTAAACATAGCCACATGTATTTTTACACTTTTAATGTGTGTAATTCAATATCCCAGGTTAGGAATCAAGCTTAACTTATGATGTTTGACTTTATACATTTTAGGGTTAAAGACTAACGTTAATTATAATGCTCATTACAGGAAGAAGAGCTTGCATAATAATGAATTCTCCTTTGGTTTATTTGGCCTTCAAAATCAAAATGTGTCCTATGATTCAATAAGATGTTTTAACTGGAAAAAACAGACGTGTATTTGGGGGGAAAGTAAGCGTTCTTGGCCACAGCAAAGTGTATTCTTTTAGATCAAGACATAAAGCAACCCTGTGAAAACAGGTCATTCATGTGTTTACTCTGCATTTCCCGAACACATTCATGTCCTCATCTCCATGTCCACCAAGTCTCTCTGCAAATCCACTCAGAATCCAGCTGACTCCCTGGTGGGTGGAACAGACTGGTTTTATGCAGCCAGAGAGATGGATTAATGATCTCAGCAAAAAGCTGGCATGTTTAAGAGATTTAATTTTTTTATATAACAGTTTTAGCCAAAGCTGTTCTAGGATTCACCGGAAGCAGAGTTTCACAGGAGAACAAACTTCTTGACTAATGGCCAATCACTAAGCACCAGGGAGGGCAAAGCCTGATGTTTGTGTCACGGCCTAGTACGCAGGGGGTGGGGGTGGGACAGGCATCAGTATCAAATAGTAAACCGGGAAGATCAGCCTTGCCAGCCAGGCCCTCACAGCCCCTCCGAGGAAGCAGCACGCTGAGTCAATGGTTAAGCCAGGGAGGATTTGCCCTGCTGCAAGTTACTGGAAAGCAGCTTGCTGCATGATAGACATCCACAAAATGCCTTATTTTACAAGACTCATTTTGTTCTTGTTTTGTCTGATGGTTCTTGTGGAAAGCAGAAAGCCCCGGAAGAAGAGATGGACAGGGCAGCTGGAAATGCCCAAGCCAAGGTAACGTCATGGCTGGGAGGGGAGGGAGGTCACCTTTCGCAGTAGCAGTAACAGCAGCAGCAGCACCATGGGACAGCTCCCCAGGAGGGCTCTGGGTTATGTCCTTATATCCTCCTATTAGAATTGGTTTTCCAGTTGGAGGTAGAGGGGGCCTCGATCTCACTGAAAGCAGCCTCTGGCTGGGCACAAATATTCTGTGTCACAAGCGCCAAGAGCAAAGCTAGGCTGGGTCAAGCCTTTCATTTCTATATCAGCCTGTGTTCAGCCAAAGCATTTTGATTTGATGCAGATAGCTGAAGACTTAGTGAGTAAAAACAATTCTTTGTGTTTCTCAGGTTGTGCTGCTTTGTGTTTTAGGATTACTTCCCATAGAGACCTTAGATGGCCTGCTAAATAATTACACTCAAGAATTTTGGGGAGAACTGTACATAGGAATTTAGCCTGAACTATTAAGAAAAATGTAACTGGGAGTTGTCCTTAAATTGTGTGATAGGGAATAACTTTATAATGGTATTGGGTTTCATTTTACTGTTTTAAATCTTAGAAAAGGTGTTTGAAATTTGCTAGATTATCAGAAATCTATGTGTGGACAACAGTGAACTCCATTTCATGATGTAATTGAGACACTTCCAAGAAATACTGGTTAAGCCCAGAATTTTCATTCAAAATCATTACATTGCAAGTAATGTAATTACTAGTAAATTTGTTTTGAACTGATGTACAAAGCATGATACTCCAGGCCTGAGGTAGATGTAAGGACTGTTAGGCATGAAGATAAAAGAAGAATTAGCAGCTAAGATACAAACACCATGAACGGGATGTTACACATCTATTTTCCAGTCTCCTATGCTGAGCGAACTAGGGGTATTGAATATAAACTAATATCTTGAAGCACATTTTCTAGGTCAGGGTCTCCAAATATTTTTGATCATGCAGTGCTATCAGTGACAATTTTTTGAAACTGCAACTCCACTATATGTACTTCTGTTTATGAATTATATACATGTACCATTATAAATGTGTATATTAAATTAAAGTTTGATTGCTTCCTTAGTTTTAGAAAAAAATAACTAAGTATATGTAAGAGTTACAGTCTCTACTTCTGGCACCCCAGTGGAGACTGCTGCTATAGGAAATGTAAATACTCTCTAGGGCCTAGTGTTACTCATCCAGAGAGCAAACACACCCAATCCTCCAGAACGGTGGGAAAGAGACACTGCTCTGGAAGGCTTACCCTGGTTACATTCCTGGAATCACAGGCTGGAAGGGACCTCAGAGGTTGTGTGGTCCAGCAATTTCCCTGAGCTCTAATTTTGGGAAATGTGAATAGGTGTTGTATGAAAAGGAGGTTCCATAGTCAAAGAAGATTGAGAAACCCAGGTTTAAACCACTTTAAACAGATGTCTTTACAGCAGAATTTCTAGAACCTTTACTATGCAAATAGGCATTGCAAGTCTTGGGGAGGGGGATAAATTATGCAGTGTTTCTCAGAAACAATAACAACAACAACAAAATCCACACTCTCTTTGGACTACCTTGTAGGATTTCTATTTCAAGGAGCACACACTGGGAAACTCCAAATCAGCTCATTTTATAGATGTGGAAGTGGTGGCCCAGAGGCAGGAGTAATTCTCAAGGTTTGCTAGTGACTTGACAAGATTACAACGTAGGTTCCTGATTTACTCAGACTGTGTCTGAAAGTGTATCTGAAATTCTGTTCTCTATGAACGATGCTGGGGTTCAGCACAAGCCCCTCGGGGATCCTCAGGGACCCCGCTCGGCAGCCTGTCATAGCACCTCCATCACTTCTCAGAAGACACACAGTCTCATTCCCAGATACATGCTTGGGCCTGGGGACAGCTTAAATATGACTTTTAGGTGTGAGGAAAATTTCTTGAAATTCATCCTATGAGGTATTAAAGTAGAAAAAGATGAACACAGGTATTCAAAGAAAATAAAATAATGATTGACCCGAGGCTGGGAAAAAAGGACAGGGAACCTGGTTCTGGCCCTTTCTGCATCCTCCAGGGTGTGCACATGGCCAGACAGTCATAGAATTTTCTCCCTGTGTAAAACTTCAGCCAAGCATCTGGCAATTTATCTTCTGAAACTACTTTTATTATTGACATACAGGGTTGAGCTATACTAATAAGTTAGAATAAAAGGACCTGACCCTTTCTGTTTATAATCTTAGAGCACTTTATCTCTTTGGGATACCTCTTTTTCTCAGAAGTCCTGTACACACACAAACACACATACATGGTCATACTCAAACACACATGCCACACACCACACACACGGTCTCTTACACACAGTCACACACACCTAGTCACTCATGTATACCACACAGTCATGCTCACACACACACGCATGCATGCACACGCACACACTGTCAGGACCTCTTCTCATAGGTAAGACTTCCCGGCGTCACCCTGGCCAAGGCACCCACATGAAACTATTATCCTGCCCAGCAGCTGATTTTCAAGAACTGGTTCTGGTTTTCTGATCCTTTGTGTCCCTCCTCACTGAGTCGGTGCTGGGGGATCTGTGTTCTCTTAGCTGCTGTTTGCTTTGCTCTGTTCTTCGTGCCCCTCAGCCTCCCGACCTTATCCCTGCTCCTCTGGCCTGCTGTCTGCCAGCCTTCTGACCACAACTGCTTGCTTTCCTGACAAGGGAGGCCCTTCTCCCTTGAGATCTGAAAAATAAACCAAACTCTGGGTGTGGGAGTCTGTCCCTTCATGGTCTCAGAGCCTGCGGTCCCCACTTCGTGTTTCCTTTCCCACTTGCCGTCTCCTCAGGACCGCCTGCCCCTGGCCAGCCTTCTCTTGGTCTGCATCATCAGTTTTGACTCTCGTCCATCTCAGAGGGTCTTGGGGTAGGAAAAGGAGCTGAGAAGTCAGGGAAAACAGGTTCAGACCCGGGTTCTGTGCTCTCGGGCCATGCGGTAGTATTTCCTGACCGTTCTGAACCTCAGTTTCTCCAACTGAAGATGGGGGTGGTGGGACCTTCCCCACTGGGGTGATGTGAGATTGGAGTGAGGTTGTGTGAAGTCCGCAGCTCGGGGCCTGCACAGAGAGGGGTGCCGTCCATGAAGGCATGGCTATTATGACTGCTATTGACGGCCAATAAATCACAACATGATGCCACCAGCCCTGCTTCCAAAGGCATAGTAAGCACATTTTCCTTCTTTTCTCCACCCCCCATCCAAAGACTGGGTGTGAGGGCCTGGGCAGGTTCTGGCTGCCCCGCCATGGGGTGGGGCTCAGGAGTCTGGGGTCTGAGGGCCAAGGCCATCTGGGTAGTGCCTGGCCATCTCCTGTGAGAGGATGGATCGAGAGCACTGGCTCATGCAAATAGCCCAAGATCTGGATCTCGGTGGCCTGTGTTATCAAACAACTGATCCCTTAAAAAAAAAAAATGAGGGACCTCAATGGGGGTGGGATTTAAATCTCCTCTCGCTCGCTGGGGTGCTGGCATTCTGGGACTTCCACTGTCCTAATCCTCCCCTAAATGGATGTGGAGCTGTGCTGACCAGGAGGATTTGCTCCCTGTGAGGCAGAGGGGCGGTGAGCAGGCTGCACTCACAGTTTAATGTCTGTGATGAGAAATTTATAAAAAGAAAAATGTATAATGCTCTTCTACCATTCCACCCAACCCCTTCCCTCCAATCATAACTTTTGCAAGACAATTAAGAGCTTGCAGAGGTAGAATGCTGTACTGCCCAAGAGGGCACCCCCTTAGGAAGGCTCTGGAGGGCCTGGTCCTCAGGTCGGCCTGCTTGGGAGGGTCTGGGGTGCTTGCTGGTCTAGGGGAGCTCAGCTCTCCCCTCCCCTGGGTTAAGAAGGAGACGGCAGGGTGGAGAAAAGCTGCCTGACAGGTAGATCCTGCAGGGAGTAATCTCCCCAAATCGTCTCCCTGGAGGCCTCAGTGGGCCGATGGAAAAACGCTTCTTACTTCTCTTTTAGCCACCTGTATAAGAAGAACCTCGATGTGACCAAACTGGGAAAAGAAAAACATCAGCCGCTTCTCAGAGTGGACAACCACGACTTCACCATGAGGCCCGCCTTTGGAGGTAGGACTGTGTCCTGCTCTGGGTGCTGGCATGGGGGGGCCTGGTCCCCAGAGCCACACTGTCTGCTTCTCTCGGCACCACCGGGATTTACCCACTGGGTCAGATGAGGCCACCTCCACTTCCTGAGTCACTTGTTTTCCACGGAGGGGAGGGGAAAGTGGTGGTGGAGACAGAAGTGGCAGAGAGGGCTGTTGACTTAAGAGGCGACTAAGCTGTTTACGGTCACAAAGGAGACTAGCCCTGCTGCTGCCAACTTTCTTCTCCGAAAACAATAAAAGCAGGCACATAGTCAGGGCACAAAGCGGCCCCTCTGCTTGGCTGCCCTGCCCAGCTGTGGATTTCTGCCTGTGAGGGGCCACCTGCTCCCCAAGGCAGCAGCGACAGAGAAGTCATCATGGGGGCCCTCGCTCACCTGCCCCCCAAGGAGCTTCGCTGCTTTGGGGGTTGGGGAGGGGAGGCATGGCCGGCAGCTGTCCTTCCCAGGAATGGGAGAAATGCCACAGGGGGCCAGTGCCTTAGTCTGTTTGGGTGGCTTCTAAACAATTGAAATTTGTTTCTCACAGTTCTGGAGGCTGGAAGTTCAAGATCAGGGTACTGACAGATTCAATGTCTTGAGAAGGCCACTTTCTGGTTCACAGATGGCACCTTCTCACTGTGTCCTCACATGATGGAAGGGACAAGGCAGCTCTCTGGGGCCTCTTTTATAAGGGCACTAATCCCATTCACAAGGGCTCCACTCCCATGACCAAATCACTTCTCGAAGGCACCACCTGCTAATACCATCGCATTGAGGGTTAGGGTTAGGACATATGCATTTTGCAGGGACACAAACATTCAAGTGAGAATAGCAGAATGCATGAGTTCTCTGGGTCAACTCCCCCCTTGTGCATGTGGGGAAACAGGCCCAGAGTATTTCAGCCAATAGCCTGTGGCCAAGACAGTGCCAGTCAGACTGGCTTCCCTTTCTCCTTCACCTCTGCCCTGGATCCTCTCTTAGGTCCTCTCATTCTCTGGGGGCAGCAGGAAGGAGTAGGGTTGACTGCAGGCAGGTCACCAATCCTTCCTGAGCCTCCGTTTGCTCGTTTATAGAATGGGGGTAGTAATCCCAATGTGTGGGGTGTTGTCCAGATTAAACGAGATAATGTATGTAAAGCCCCTGACACGTATTCCTTCTCATGCCCTCAGAGAAACCCAGCTGTCAGACATTCCTCTTGTGTATCTGTTAAGGGATTACAAAATTAATTTATCCCAGAGGCCTTTGCATTTTAAAAGCTTCCCACTAAATTCTCTGAGCTCTGGCACCTGCTAAGCAGGAGAAAAGTAGGTGGCAGATTACAGTCCCCAGACTCGAGGCTTGTGACTCTTCTCCTCCCACCCGGCAACCTGCCTTACCCCCGCCTCAGGTCGAGAGGAGGCTGCCGTATTTCTGGTAGCTCCAGTTTCCTCAGGGGCTTGCTGTGGGCGATTCTGCCAGGGAATTTTATGAAAACAAAGTTTTACTGAATAAGCGGCTTTAAAATGGCTGTGACTGCTCCAGGAAGTCTAAGCAACACATCCTCATGAGCTGGAACTCTTATCCTTCTTATGCATCATTAGTCAAGGGTCAGCTAGGTGGCTAGGAAAAACAATAACAAAACATGAGTGACAACTACCACTTTCATAGTGATTTTCTGTGCCAGGCACCTTTCTAATCAAGGTACTTACATGCATGATCTTATTTTAATCCTCTCAACAATCTATAAGGCCGATACTATTACTATCCCCAAAAGAGGCACAGAGAGGTGAAGTGACTGACCCAGGTCACACAGCTGCTGAGGTTGGGCCCTCCCTCTTGGCTGGGTCTCTTTCTTGTCCTCTACCTGCATGTTCCTCAACGCAGAGCTGAAATATCCATTAAGCAGAATAGCCCACAACATTTTTAGGGGCCCCCAAATGTTTTAATTTGAAATCCAAAGAAAAAAAATTTTTAGGTAGAAGAAATTGTCTTAACATATTCTGTTCATATATTCATCTTTATACCAACATGATTATAAAATGTTCTTTTAAATATTTTTTATAGAGGTACCCAGGTCCCTCAAAAGTCATAATGTGGCCCTGCCTCAATGCATTTTGTGGGGCAGGTGTGCGTGTCTGTGTGTGGGTGGACGATGCATTGTAACTTTCTGCTGGAGGCTGTTGCTGTCAGGGGCCTGAGCAATCACCTGGTCAACACCCTCAGTTTATAGAAGAGTCTGGGATCCAGGGGGTTAAGTGACGGGCACACAACAGCTGGGGAGCAGAACTTAGGTTTCTTCTGTGGCATCAGCTGCAAAACTGAAAGCCTTGTAAAAACTCCCCCTCTTTGGGAGAAAGCCATGAGCTAGCTCTCAGGAATGACATGTGAAATCCTGCCACATTCCCAGAAAATCTTGCTCTGAGCAGAATTGTGCAATGTGCTGCAGGTCCAGGCAGAGTGCTCCTTCCTCAAGCCAGTTCCAGCAAATAGGACTTCCTGTGCCCTGATCTCTGTATCTGCTGGGCCCATCTGTGGGGCCCTTCAGAGTGCAGAGGGTCAGGACAGTCCCTTGCCCCTTCCTGGGCAAGCTTCTGACCCTGGAGAAGGGCCCCGACTTAGGGGAAGCTGCAGAGAAAGAAGATGTCACCTCCCCCAGGTGGGATAAGACCTGAGGCTCTTACACATCACCCATCAGGATCTCAGTCATCAAAGCACAGGGTGGGGGCCACTTTTCTTTCCTTCCAACCCCTGCCCCCAGGGCAGTTGGTCATCTGAGTATCTTTGATCCCCTGTAAGGATTTCCTGGATGTCACTTAGGCAGAACAGTGGGAGGGGAGCACATAGTGAGGTTCCAGGGCTCCATGCGTCCACAAGCCCCCAAATAAGAAAGTTTACGACTTCTGGCCAAGCAGGAGAGATGGGGTCATTACAGGAGGGGGCTTTTCCACCCACTGCAGTTTCAATGATCTTTATAACCTATAATCTCTGGGAGCACCTGGCACAGAGCCAGAAGCCTTCCCTGCAGGTGCTCTTGAGGGTCCTCATCGCATCCAGCATCTCATCCAGGGGGCGGGCCACTGCCCAGGGGGCGGATGAGTCTCTGAGAGGAAGGCGACTCTGTGCAAGCAATAGGAGGTGCCCATTTCCTGAGGGCAGCCCAGACAGGTCCCTGGTTCGAAGGAGAGGCTGGGCCCAATCCACCCTGAGCACCAGCCCAGCCCAACACCCCTTCCTCCAGCACCACCACACTGAGCAGGTCATCTGAACAGAGACGTCCCGCGACAGCCTCTCGCTGTTGTGGGCTATGTCCTCAGTCCCATCTTCTCTTCCTGTTTTATTTTTCTAAGAGGGACTTTCTTGTGGATTGATGCTTAAAAATAGTTGATAGAGAGGAATTTCTCTAAGACTGTATACCCCTTGGATGACCTTTTCAGTCTGGAAAGAGAAAAGATTACAAATCTAGCCGCTTCCTAATAATCCTGGGGATCAGTTGAAACAAAAATACCTTGTCTAAGCAGCCAGCTGTCTGCTTCAGTAGTGCGCCCTGGTTAGAAGAACTTCCAGGGGCCTGGGGTTTCTCCTCCATTTGTTAAGAGAAAAGTTGCAATACTGATTTTTTTAAATTAAAATTTAATTTTTAAAAATTGTGATAAAACATTGTACACATTAAATTTATACAATTTTTTGTTTGTCAATCATACCTCAATATAGCTGGAAAAAATAAAATTGTGGTGAAATGTACATAAAATTTACCTTTCAAGCATTTTTAAGTGTACACAACACAGGGGCATGAGGTACCTTCACATTGTCGTGCAAACATCGCCACCACCCACTTCCAGAATGTTTTCATCTTCCCAAACCACAGCTCCACAGTCATTAAGCCATAACCCCATTCCCCTCTCCCCCAGCCCCTGCAAACCACCAGTATACTTTGTCTCTGTGATATTGATTATTCTAGGTACCTCACATAAGTGGAGTCATACAGTTTTTGATTGGCTTTTGTGACTGGCTTATTTCACTTAACATAATGTCTTAGAAGTTCATCCATGTTGTAGCTTGTGACAGGATTTCCTTTCTTTTTAAGGCTGAATTATATTCCATTGTATGTTTATACCACATTTTAGTTATCCACTCCTTCATTGATAAACATTCGGGTTGTTTCTACCTTTTGGCTATCATGAACAGCGTTGCTATGAACATGGGTCTACTAAGACCTGTTTGAGACTCTGCTTTCAATCCTTTTGGGTATATACCCAGAACTGGAATTGCTGGATTACATGGTAATTCTATTTTTTATTTTTTTGAGCAACTACTATACTGGTTTCCTCAGTGGCTGCTCCATTTTATATTCCCATCAGCACGGTGCTGATTCTTAATTCAAATTGTAAAGATGTGAGATCAAGGAGATGCACTATCATCATGGATTCTTTTGAAATATACCCAAGGAGTTGGTCAGAATCGTCAGGAGAACTGCTGGCAACAAAGTAGATTAGGTTCTCCAACCAACATGTTTTTTTGTTCATAAGACAAATACCTATTTTTTGAGCTTCAGCTATGTGATGGGCAGGATCCTTGGCCCTAGGGACCCAGTAGTGAGCAAGACAGACACAGTTTGGAGTTAATGCTGTAGTTGGGGATGTCACACTGAGGGCTGTGGGAAGGAAAGTTTGGGGAGCTGTTGGGATGCACAGCAGGGGCTGGTCATGGGGACCAGGGAAGGGCTGCCCAGAGGAGGAGTCTCCCTTGCCTGGGAAGCGTGCACTATTGAGTCCTTATTACATTAAATTACTTTCCATGAAATGATATATTGTTCTCAAGAAGCTAGCAGTTTACTGGGGAGACAAATAATTAAGTGCAATCAAGTATTACAGAAGCCATGCAGGGTGTCTCTTCTGATGGAGCAGGGGAAACAAGGGAGTGGTCAGCTCTGTCCAGAGGATCCCAAAAGCCTGCATTCAGAAGGTGCCACTTGCCATGAGTCTGGAAGGACACGCAGTGGGTATGATAACCCGGGGAGAAGGAAGCGTGGGGCGAAGGCGCCAGAGCAGGAAGCCGTGAAGCGTGTCAGCAAGTGGGCACGACTCTGCGTGGCTGGTCCCTCGTGTGTGCGCGCAGGCGGGGCGGGCGAGCGGGGCAGGGGCACGCAGAGAGAGAGGGCTGGCGTGGCGGCCAGCTACGGCTCTGGGAAGGCTTGGCTGAGTTTAGACTCAGCAGCACGGCCTGTGCTGAGGAATGACAGTATCTGCCTTGGCTTCAGAGAGGTCACTGTGCACCTGTGTGCAGGATGCTGGCGGGGCTAAGAATGGATGCAGGACACTGGCTGGGCACTACAGCAGTGGTCCAGAGCAGACCTGAAAAGGGAGGGATCAGAGAGACACTAAGGAAGAAGAGCCAGGTTTCGGTGTCTGACGGAATCAGAGGAACCTGGGACACCTGCTAAATGTGTGACCCGGGTGACACCATTCACTGAAATGGAGTACCTAGGAAAAGCAACTGGGAAAGGATATAGTAACAGTCAGGAAACACGTGGCGTGCTCAAGGGGGATCTGAAGAGAGTCTAGGAAAAGTGTCTTTGCAAAGGCGTGTGCAGCGTGAAGGGAAACCAAGAAGCTGCAGTGAAGCCCTGTGGGGCTGGGAAGATGGGGAGCCATTGCCAAGCTGAGGCCTGAGGGTAGAGAGGAGAAGCAGTTACCTGAACCTGGAGAAGAGCTGTAGAGCTGCAGACTTCGGGAGAGGGATGCAGGTCATAGCTGGGCAGGGAGTGATAGAGGACCACCAATTCCTCTCATTCTCCTCCTGCCTTCTGATGCCAACTGGCACCTTCACTGGCTGAACCCAGGCAGAAAGCAGAGGACAAAGACATGTTGTCAGTGGCAGCCTCAGACCCAGGCAGCAGGGGCCCTGCTCTGGCCACACAACTGCCCTCAGGCTGTGGTATCTGTGGGACCCAGGGGAGGTGCCCACTGGCTGCCCCTTCCCTTCCAGGTCACACCTGGGTGGTGGAACCCAGAATCACCTGTCCACACAGCCTGAGCCTGCTTCTCCACGTAAGCCACCCCCTAGGGGACTACAGCACACATATGCAAACAAACTCCTTGTCCTGAGAGGCAGCTAAGGGCTGGCTGTTTGGAGGGTGTGAGTGGCTTAGTTACATGGGTGGGTGCCGGAGACCAGCTCCAGTCGAGTTGGGGGTCCTTGAAAGAGGGATGAGGAAACGGCAAAAGTAAAAAACACAGGCAGAGACCTCGGTTCCTCTGAAACACGTTCTCAGCCTGCGGGCTGTCAGCACTGTGGCAACCAGAGCAGCTAAAGGAGCTGAAGCAGACTTCGGACTGGAAACAGCATTTTTATTTGTTACACAACACGGGGGGGTTAATGTGGGCATTTTAACTACATAAACCTTTAAAATTATTATTATTATTATTATTTTTTTTTTGTCTTTTTTCGGGTCCGGCAACGGATCCCAACCCTCAGTGTCGCGCCCGTACCGGACCGGGACCGGCAACGGGATCGCAACCCCCGGTGTTGCGCCCCCCCCCCCCTCAACCAACGGGCGGGAACCCGCCAATTT
>NW_007726416.1:90984-96829 GCF_000696425.1 Galeopterus variegatus | reverse complement strand
GCCACCGCGCTCCAAAGCGGCGCACTGTAGCAGTGCTCCACCGGGCCGGCCCTAAACCTTTAAAATTATTAAGCCAATAGTTAAACGGAAACTTTTCTTAAAATTAAGTCTGTTCTCATAAAATTAATAATCTACAAAGTTAAATAAAACTCAGTCATCAGCCAATTCTTTCTGGTGATTATATCCGTTGTGGTCAATTAGTCCGTGACTTGCTGTTTTTGACGTTTTTCACCATTGTGTTTCTTTTTTTTTTCTTGTCCTCGTATTAACCTTAAACTTATTACTACCAGCAAGCATAAATTACATGTCTGACTCAAAACTGAGATGGCAGTGATTACAGTTAAAAGTGTTAAACAAACCTTATATATATTTTTAACTTTGATTTGATGATTCTCATATTTCTATAGGCATGAACCTATTGTTTATTTGGAAAAGGAATAAAGGATATTTGAACAGCTTTATCATGCATGTACTTAATATAGCGGCTGTGTGGCCCAATGTAAAGTGTCAAAGTGCACAACACCATTCCTCACAAAACCAGGTGTATTCTAAATTCCATCTATAATCTTTATTTTTAGGAGGGAAAGTTGTGCATCATATGTTTTTGTCCCAATATCTTACTAAGATGTTTTTATTTAACTTAGGACACCAATGAGTAACAGGGTTTCTACGCATTCTTTCTCATAAACTTAATTCTTTTTATAGTGTCCTTTTCCATTAATTCCAACCATTCTCTTACCATTAATATAATCCCCTGTAAATGACGTTTGCCAACTTAAGTCATATTTAGGACGTCCCCTAGGAGGGTGCCAAATTTTTCCTTTTCCTATTTTATAATCCATATAACCATTTACCCAGATGGTGGGAAGTGGATGGGGATTTCTATTGTTTATTAATTTCTTTGGTAAAAACAATTGCTCATGGCTATTCATAAAGTGTTTTTTAGAACATCCATTGGTGTAATAAATTGATTCAAAAGGGACAATTTGGAATTATTCAATCTTCCCAAGTCTTTTGTGGGATAATCTAAATTTATGACAANAAAGTGTTAAACAAACCTTATATATATTTTTAACTTTGATTTGATGATTCTCATATTTCTATAGGCATGAACCTATTGTTTATTTGGAAAAGGAATAAAGGATATTTGAACAGCTTTATCATGCATGTACTTAATATAGCGGCTGTGTGGCCCAATGTAAAGTGTCAAAGTGCACAACACCATTCCTCACAAAACCAGGTGTATTCTAAATTCCATCTATAATCTTTATTTTTAGGAGGGAAAGTTGTGCATCATATGTTTTTGTCCCAATATCTTACTAAGATGTTTTTATTTAACTTAGGACACCAATGAGTAACAGGGTTTCTACGCATTCTTTCTCATAAACTTAATTCTTTTTATAGTGTCCTTTTCCATTAATTCCAACCATTCTCTTACCATTAATATAATCCCCTGTAAATGACGTTTGCCAACTTAAGTCATATTTAGGACGTCCCCTAGGAGGGTGCCAAATTTTTCCTTTTCCTATTTTATAATCCATATAACCATTTACCCAGATGGTGGGAAGTGGATGGGGATTTCTATTGTTTATTAATTTCTTTGGTAAAAACAATTGCTCATGGCTATTCATAAGGTGTTTTTAAAACATCCATTGGTGTAATAAATTGACTCAAAAGGGACAATTTGGAATTGTTCAATCTTCCCGGATCTTTTGTGGGATAATCTAATTTTATGACAACAACTGTTTGTGTGTCATTTTTTGCATCTTTTGGAAACTCAGGAAACTGCCACGCTGACCAAAACATCAAAAGAGAAAGCGAAAGCCGCACCACTATGCCAAGGCAGAGATCTCTACAGTGAAAGCAAGTGCTGGTAGCTGTGGCCCTGCCAGCAGCTCTCCCTCCGGGGCCTTGCCAACTCGGAAAGGGCAGCTCAAGCTATTCTTTTCAAGACCCCGCCATGGTGTGGACCACGCCAGGTGGGAGTACCCACGTGCATGGGCAGGGGCTCTTCTTTGTGCAGGGAGCTGCTGTGGTGGGAAAAGAAAAAAGATAGCCCCTGAGCTGGCCTGGTCTCCCTGTGCTGCCACATGCCAGCCTGGAGCTCTGAAGGTCTGGGAATTCTCAAGTCAGACATGGCCATTCTGCATTGATACGAAGGTATATTGTATTTGTCAAAGTAAGAGGATATATGTCACTTTACAGTTTCTTAGTTTGATTTACAACCTTTAGGTATGTAGGCTTAGGACCTATGGGTCTCTGGTTTGCACTCTTGCTTAGGGGTGGGCCTGCAAATGTCGGTGCTGTCCGCAGAAGTCAGCTCCCGGGCACAGAGCAGGGCAGAGGGTGATCTGGAGGGTCACACTAAGACTGCCAGGCACAGACCCTGAGGCCAGCTTTGGGCAGGTTGAGATCAAGTGGTCAGGGAAGGCCTGGGGAACTGGAGCCCGCCTGTGAGCAGGGCAGGTGGGCACTGACTGGGCCTCTAGTGCCTTCCCCATGTCAGTTTGTAGAACGTGGGAGAACCCCTTCTGCATGAAATCCACACAACAAAGGGCTGAAATTTAGGAGAAAAGGCAGGAAACACCGGCTCCTGTGCTTCCTTGAGATAACTGCAAAGCCAGGTGCTTCGAGCCTTCACTCAATGGCCTGCCAACTCTGTCAGTTCCTCCTCGGGTAACTCAGGCTGGGACTGGGCGCCTGGTTGACTTCTCCTTCTCCTACTCACTCCTTCCTGCCCTGCACCCAAACAGCCCCTCCTCTGCAGCCACCCTCGTGGCAGTCTCCTTCCTTTGCCTGGTGCTTCGTGATCCCATCTGAGCGCAGGTGACCGAGAAGGTCACCATGCTTCTGAAGGACAGGATGCTGGGCCGTGGGGCAGGTCTGGGCCCCAACTAGACAGGACTGTTGTGTTTAAAATTGTCCTCAGCTTTGAGATATAATTGACAAATCAAAATTATGTTTTGTACAACTTGATGTTTTGACATATGTTAACACTGTAAAATGATCACCACGGTCAAGCTAATTAACATCCACCTCCTCACATAGTTATTTTTTCTGGTAGTGTGAACACTGAAGATCCACATTCTTAGCAGAATTTCAAGTATACAATACAGCATTATCAACTGTAGTCCACATGGCTGTACATTAGGTTTCCAGAACTTACTCATCCTGCATGACTGAAACTTTGAACCCTTTGACCAGCATCTCTGCATTTTCCTCACCCTCCAGCCGCTGGCACCACCATTCCACTCTCTACTTCCATGAATTTGGCCACTTTAGATTCCACATATAAGTGAGATCACGTAGTTTTTAGACAGGTCTGCTTATGGATGTTCAATTTAAGAAATTGGTCAGATATTCCCTGGAGACCTCTTTCAGGCATTTAAAAACAATGAAGTGACTGGAGCTGGGTCAGAGATGGAGCCGAGGAGGGAGACGGAGAATCATCGGCTTTAGGGGGCGAGTTGGCTGTGGGAGGGGCTGAGTGTCCGCAGGGACAAGAATGGGCCCAAGGACCTCAGAAGGGAGAGAAAGAGTCAGGGAGAACTGTGTCCCAGAGACTGCAGAGGGACGGAGTTTAAAGAGGTGGCGGCTGGAGAGGGGTCAAGGAGGCCCAGGCCTAGGGAGAGTCTGCAGCTCAGCAAGTGCAGTGGGCGGTGGGGAGGGGTGGCACGGGCAGGAAGTACTGAGAGCAGCTGGAGATGGGACAGTGGAAGTTCAAGGGCAAAAGGAAGTGGCCACCAGGACACAGAATTATAGTCCCACTCCTGGAAGGCTCCTTCAGGTCAGTAGTCCAGTGGTTCTCAGACCTGAGTGTGGGTCAGCATCACCTGCGGGGCCCGTTAAAACCCAGACTCCCAGGCCCCACCCCAGAGACAGTGATTCAGCAGGCCTGAGTGGGGCCCCAGAACTCACACTCTGACAAGTGCCTGTGGAGGGGAGAGCCACTGAGCTGGTCCAGCCTCGCCCACCCACCTCACCCGTCAATGGTCCAATGCCTGCCATGCAGCGCTCACTATCTGCCTAGGAGGCAGCGCCCACCGTGAGGAAAGCCAGGCCTGTTTTAAGACAAATGTTCCATGACACCCACCAAGGGAAAAAGTCTCGCAGCCAGTATTTCAGATTAACTCAAACTTTGCCAGAGCCTCAAGGAAAGGGAGGGGACATGGCAGCGGAAACACAAAGGNAGGCCCCACCCCAGAGACAGTGATTCAGCAGGCCTGAGTGGGGCCCCAGAACTCACACTCTGACAAGTGCCTGTGGAGGGGAGAGCCACTGAGCTGGTCCAGCCTCGCCCACCCACCTCACCCGTCAATGGTCCAATGCCTGCCATGCAGCGCTCACTATCTGCCTAGGAGGCAGCGCCCACCGTGAGGAAAGCCAGGCCTGTTTTAAGACAAATGTTCCATGACACCCACCAAGGGAAAAAGTCTCGCAGCCAGTATTTCAGATTAACTCAAACTTTGCCAGAGCCTCAAGGAAAGGGAGGGGACATGGCAGCGGAAACACAAAGGCAAGCCTGCAACCTCCAGTGCTGAAAACCCTGGTGTGAGCCATGCCTGGGGCCATCCCGGGGGAGAAGCCCTGCTGCTGCTGGGAACTGGGTGTCTGGGGAAACAAGATCAGTTTTCCACCCCCGCACTTGGGAGTCTCTGCCCCCCAGCACCTGCTCAGGCCCTCCCAACCTCTCCCAGGGACGAAGAATGTCTGAGATGATTCCCAGACAGTTAAGCATAAAGTCGGTGGAAAAGGGCAAGGCTGCTCACAGGCAAACTCATTTTCACAGAGCCAAGGGGTACGGGGCTGTTCCCATGGGGAGTCAGCTGTGGAAAGGGGACTTTGAAGTCTGTACTTAAGTATCCCATGAACGTCTTTCCTAGTTTACACAGGGGCAGCAGCCATTGTTCCAGCACCCTGCCCAATCCACCTGAAACACTGTCACTGAAAAAAAATTCTGAAGTAAAACATTGTATTAGTTTTCTATAGGTTCTATAACAAATTACCACAAACTAAGAGACTTAAAACACAGACTTATTATCTTATGGTTCCGCCACTCGGAAGTCTGCAACAGTTCTCGCTGGGATAAATCCAGGGTGTCAGCAGGGCTGTGCTCCTTCTAGCAGCTCCAGAGGCTGCCCACACTCCTCGGCTCCTGGCTCCCCTCCTCCACCTTCAATGCCAGCAACTGTGAGCAAGTTCTTTAAACATGGCCTCACTCTGACCTTCTCTCCCGCTTCTCTTCCACATTTAAGGACCCTGGGCCCACCTGGATAACCCGGGCTATGCTCCCTATTTCATTTATTTCAGCTGATTAGCAGCCTTAACTATCTGCTATCTTAATTCCCCTTTGCCACGTAACCTCACATATTCACAGGTTCTGGAGATTACAATGTATACATCTTTGTGGGTCTCTTCCATATAACAATTCTTCAAATAGTTGAAGACTATTTTGCCAAAGTTCTTGATTTTTGCAAGATCACTATCTATGCCCTTCAGTAGTTGT
Source organism: Galeopterus variegatus (assembly GCF_000696425.1). Lineage (NCBI taxonomy): Eukaryota > Metazoa > Chordata > Mammalia > Dermoptera > Cynocephalidae > Galeopterus > Galeopterus variegatus. Next base: position 91,323 of record NW_007726416.1, on the reverse strand, counting down.
CAGTGTGGTATGACTGTGAATATGACCTCCACCCCAGAGTTCTCCCTGAGCCTATGCTGTTGCTCCTGGTTCCAAACACAATACCCTCCGGATGTAAAGGTTAGGCCAGGTAGAGCCAGGGGAATCATCCTTTCCCTTGTTCTAGATGCCTGTGAAAATCTTTTACGTGTCCTTCCAAAATTATTTTGTGCATATGCAAGTAAAAATGCATGTATATTTTACGCACCCCACTTTTTGGATAATTGATATTGTGCTATACATACTCTTCTGCATCTTGATTTTTTTTTTTACTTAGTAATATAACTTGGGATTCTTTCCCTATCAATTCACAAAGAGCTT
>NW_007726416.1:70632-90711 GCF_000696425.1 Galeopterus variegatus | reverse complement strand
GATGCCTGTGAAAATCTTTTACGTGTCCTTCCAAAATTATTTTGTGCATATGCAAGTAAAACTGCATGTATATTTTACGCACCCCACTTTTTGGATAATTGATATTGTGCTATACATACTCTTCTGCATCTTGATTTTTTTTTTTTTACTTAGTAATATAACTTGGGATTCTTTCCCTATCAATTCACAAAGAGCTTTTTCATATTTTTATTGGTTGCTTATTTTTCCATTTTATGGACCTACCATACTTTATTTGACCAATGCCTTATTGAAGGACATTTAAGTTGTTTCCAATATTTTGCTATTGCAAGTCATATGTACACATGTCACTTTGTGGATTTGTACAACTCTGACTTTGATAAGCATAAGATTATCTAAATAGATACAGGAAAAGCTCTTGATTAAAACACCACCTATTGAGGACAAGAATTCTTAGCAAAGTAGGATCTCCTGACAACAAGCCAAAAGAATTAAATTCCAGTAGAAAAAAGAATATAAACAGGCAATTCACAGAAGGTGAAATACTGAAAGCTACAAGCATATGAAAATGTTCAAACTCTTTGTAATCAGAAAAATAAAAATGAAAACACCACTGAGAAAGACCTTTATACTCATCAGATAGGCAAACATTAGAAAGTTGGATCATGACAAGTGTGGGGCTTTGAGGAGCCCTTATATGGGGCCAATGCGTGTGATCACGTGTGCAGCCACTGGATGGTGTGGGCACAGTCATCAGGACCTCATGTCTGTCTGAGGTGAAGAACACGAAGCCTCTGCAGGATCGTGGGAGTGTGAGGGATACGGGAAGAGCTGGGGAAGTGAGGGTGTGGAACGGGGAGACTGGAGATCAGAGAACAGTCACTATGCACGTCAGCCTGAAGTCTGCTGGGGGTGGGCAGGACCCTGTGGGAAGCCATACATGTCTGGCTGCCTCTGTGGGCCTGGCGGTGGACTTGGGCGCCATTGGTCCAAGGGCCTCTAGGATCCCATCCCAATTTACCTTGCTGCAACTTTCTTCCAAGCAACAACCTTTCACATCCCCTATGCTATTTCTGTATATTTTGCTCCCAATTCCCCAAACACAGCTAAACCTTCATGTCATTTCACTGTGACAGGAATAATGGCAGATACTGAAGCAATATATTCTCATCCTCAGAAATCTCTAGTCCAAGTTACACGGGCTTTCATACCAAGAGCCATATCAACTTAGACCGTTGAGTTCATTCCTTGTGAAGATAAAACACCACATCTGCCATGAAGGCAGAAACAAGATGGAGTGCCTCTGGGGGTAGAAGAGGCGTTCCTGACAGACAGGAGGAGGATGTGGAAGCCATCTCCTGGTGAGCTGTAGGGGAGCAGACATTCGGGTAGAGCAGAGAGGGCAAACGCACATGTGCTCACCTCTCCTTGTAGAGCGTGGGGCCCAGTGGAAATGTCCAGACAGGTGTGAGGGAGCCCAGGAACTCTGTGGGTGCAGTGGGGTGGGAGGCTGGTGGCCCACTGCCTGGGCACAGTGTGGGGAGGTTGTGTGCATGTGTGTGTGTGAGAGAGAGTGTGTGTGTGTGCACATATGCATTTGTGACCACAGTGAGTGCAAGGAAGGAGGGGCGATGCAGGGAGGTGGCTGGACAGACAGCTGAGGCTGAGCTCCCCTCTGTGCAGGGCCTGGGAGAGGCATGACGGGTCTCTTGAAGTCCACGTGTGCTCCATGAGCAGATGCAGGCGTTGAGGTGAACAGCAGACCAGCGCAGGCTTTGGGTCTCGCCCCAGAGGCCACGGTGTGGGAGGATCTCCCTGTTAGAGGCCACAGAACCATGGATTTGCCAAAAGATGGACGGGATCCCTTGCAGCTCAGCAGACACCAGTCCAGATCAAGCAAGTGCTTAGTGGCAGAAGCCAGCCAGCATGGAATCGAGGGCCCTCCTGCTCTGTGCCACAAGGTCACCAGAGGTCGGAGGGAATCTGAAACACTTTAAAAACTAGACTAGACTAGCTGCTCTTAATTGGGAAATGAAATTTTTCCACAGTTAAGAAACATAAGGGCTTGTGAGAAAGATCAAAGAAGCTGTCATAAAAAATTATTATTTTGCACGTCTGAGAAGTGTGGGTTAATGGTCTACCTTTCTACAGTATACTTACACAGTTCACACAATCCGAAATGCCGTTCTTCCCCCCACGACATGTTAGAAGTAAGTACTGCTTCAAAGTCCAGCCCAGACGTGGCCCATTGGCAACGCTTTCTCCAGTGCCTGTGGTCAGAGTTATCAAAAGCTCTCTCTTCTGTGAACTTTTCTCCAGTGCCTTTGGTCAGAATTCATTGAGCCTTCCTCTGGCCTCCAATGTATCTTGTGGGTGCTTCTGCTATTCCTTCTGTGATGTGTCTTGAAACAGACCTAGTTGTCTCCTTTAATAGATTTTAAGCTCTTGGGGAAAGGAACTGTGGCTCAGTCAGGTGTATGGACCCTCGGAAGCAATGTATACACGAAGTTTTATTCAAATGAAGCTGTGATGCTGATCTATTTCTGTAAATATTATGACAGCTAGAATATCAAATTAAGAGTGTTACCAAGACCCCAAAGGTCTGTGTGCTCACTGCTCAGTAGCCAATAATTGAGAGACAAGTGTTGGTGGAAGAAAAGCAGCCTTTAATCAGGAAGCCAGCAGCCTGGGGAAATGGGGGACTCATGTCTCAAAGACCACCTCCGCCTCTCCCAGGTGTGCCTGAGGGTTTTATAGGAATCTGTGGTGGAAGGCTGATTTATTGTGACCAAGTGGGGACATCATCAAGGGACTTCTCGGGTGGGACTTGACCAGCATCATACTTCGTTCTCCATGGATTCAGATCCTGTTATTCTTATATAAAATCAGGTTAGTAAGCTAGTAAAGAATGGCCATCTGGGTTAATAATTTTTCTCTAATTATTTTTTGTACAATGTGAGAGCAAGAGTCAGTGTGTTCTGACAATTAGCTGCAGGCTATGTGGTTTGGGTTGCAGGAGAGAACAAGTTTTAAATTCAAAGGTTTAACAAAATGGAGTCACTTGTGGTCAGGCTGTTACAAGAGGAAATAATGAAGAAGCGTTATTAGAGTTTTTTCTTTTCATTTCAATTAATTTTATAAGTTTGAGAAAATTTTATCATGAAAAGAAACTTTGTAAATGAGCCTGAAGAATTCGTCAACCACGGCAGTTCCTTTGGTGAATTCTTGCCGTGTTCTTATTTCACTTTAATGTGGTGAGTTCTCCAGACCTTTAGAAATAGTCTTTTTCGTCAACCACGGCAGTTCCTTTGGTGAATTCTTGCCGTGTTCTTATTTCACTTTAATGTGGCGAGTTCTCCAGACCTTTAGAAATAGTCTTTTTTTTTTTTTTTTTATCTCCATAGTAACTGGGAGCATGCATTGCTAGCAGTGACCAGCTGTTCTTGAAGTGTGGCCACAGATTTTTCTGCTGCTGGGCTTCTCATTGTATTCTGTGGCAAACTCTCGAACACTCTATTTCTGCCCACTCTGCTAGAGTTGAGCAAAAATGCATTTCACCTGTGGCAGCAGCTTTAGAGCCCACGGCCAGGTGGTGGTCCAGGACCCTGCTTTGGGCATGTGGAGTCTAACTACAGCAGGCAGCATGCTGGTGTGGCTGGTGATCCATCCCAGGTGCCTGAGACCTCCTCAGGGAACCAGATTTGTGGAGTGTGGCTCCTAAGTGTCCTAGACAACAGTGCTAAGAGATTGGTAGAGTCATCCCTTCCTCCAACATGCATGAAGCCCTCTTCAGGCCAGACCCTCTGCTCAGGGAGTACTGAGGGAGGTATAACGAGAGCCAAGATTCAGGTCTGCCCTCCAGGTAAGTGAGATAGGCCTGATAATAATGACAACAGTAATGGATTCCAGATTAATAAATTCACAATCTCTGTCTCTCTCTGTCTCTGTCACCATCACATGCATGCACACACTTTTATATGCAGTTTCAGGGGGTTCACAGAACCCCAGCACCACTTCACAGGGTGGTCCATGGACTCAGATTCCCCTCCGCCCTGCCTGACCAACATGGATGATCTCTGCATGACAATGTTGGTGGACAGCAACAGAGCATGTGGTGCTTTGTGTTGCTTTGCCCCCCACGGATTTGTCACCCCACTTCCCCTGGTGACGGAGACACAAAGGATTACTCAAAGCCCATCTCTTCTGAGCAGTGAGAGGCCCCGAAGTGGTTAATCTCCTGGAACGCTCAAGAGAGAGGCAACTCTTCCTTGGGAAATTAACACCAAATTGGGGTTCTCTTCCTGCATTTATTTTCCAGACCAGGAAGTTACAGGAAGAGAACATAGGTTGGGTTATAGTGTAACAATATGGGCTGGTAACTTTCAGTGAAACAAGCCAGATGACATTCCAGTAAGGCAATTAAGTGGTCCTATCAACAACAGTTTGATCTTAGCAAACATTCCTTCTTAACAGCAATTTCTCAGTATCTTTACATAACAACCAGTAACTAGTCTGTCTTTGAGCCAGCAACCTGCTGTGCCACAATCATTATCTTGCAACAGAGACTTTCCAGTCTTTGAAAGGTCAAATTTCCTGTCCTTGCAAGGTCAATATTTGAAACTGCAAGGCTTTGGAAAACCAGGCCCTGTGAAGTACATATGCTTTATATAGTATATTCCACAAGCATGGACTTGAGTGGTCAGGTGCAGCTGGGTGGTGGCTGAAGGACACCTGTTGGGGGAGATGCAAGGCCAGGCAGGGGACCCCAGGGACAGAGAGACGGCCCTGTACCCTGCTCTGGAGCCTGTCCCATCTTCCAGTCCCCGCAAGGGCACGGTGGCTTTCTTGGCCTTGTCTTCAGTTTTCTGCTCTTGGTCATTACAGCAAACAGAGCCCCTCAATTGTCTGAAAAATGGGTTGGGAAAGACAGGAGTGGGGCATTCAGGAACCTGTGTCCTTAGTTAGGGTTGGTGAATGACCCCATTCTTCCCCTCCTGTGGGACCATAGAGTCACGACATCCCCCTTCCTCCCCTGCCTTCAGAGGAGCTTTGTGCCATTGACCTTATGTCTTAGTCTCTGTTACATGCCAACCACCATGCCCCACTCCAGTGTTTGGCGGTGGGGAGGGTCAGATGCTTTTACAAGTGCAGATTTTGGAGGCTGATGAAGTACAGAGATAGCCCCTCTCTCCAAAGGTTGATGGGGGAAATAGATGAGTGTTATGGAAGGGAAAGAACGAGATGTTGGGAAAAGCCTCTTAGAAGAAAGGTGGGGTTAAGCTGAGACACTGGTTAGTTTGACTAGATTTGAGAGTTAGATGGGGGAAATAGATGAGTGTTATGGAAGGGAAAGAACGAGATGTTGGGAAAAGCCTCTTATAAGAAAGGTGGGGTTAAGCTGAGACCCTGGTTAGTTTGACTAGATTTGAGAGTTTCTCAAGCCCCTCAGCCTCACCTTTGCAGACAAGCTTTTAAGCCACTGTTTCCAAATACTGGTTTCTCAAAATATTAGTAGGTGTTATTTTCTTTATTTTTTTTTAACTTTGAGCATAGCACACTTTGAGAAAAGGGCACTAAATAAATATACAGCAAAATGTCTTAAACCTAGGAAACACCCAGGTAACCATCACCCAGAGCAAGAAAAAGAATATTTCTAGTCCCCAAAAACCCATCCCCTCTCTATATGCTCTTCGGGTCACTTACTTTATGGTAATCACCTCCTTGCTTTTCTTTATGCATCCATATTTATGTACATTTCTGTAAGTGGAATTGCTGGCTTATCAGGTGTATATGTCTCATTTTACCAGATAATGCCTTTCAAGATGGTTGTACCAGTTTACACCCCCAGTGTCAATGTACGAGAGTTCCTGTTGCTCCACATCTTTGCCAACGCTTGGTGTAGTCACTTTTGCTTGAGCCAGTTTTGTTAGTAGATAATAATAATATCTCATTTTGGCTTTAATGGAGCTACTAATGGGTTGAGCACTTTTTCATGTTTATTGTTTGCTTCCTCTTTTTTGAAATGCCTATTCAAATCTCATGCCTGTTTTTGCATTAGGTGTTCTGACTTGTTCTTAAGGGAACCCGGGAGTTATTTATATCTTTTGAACATGAGCCCTTTGTCAGCTATATGTATTACATATATCTTTTCCCACTAGGTGGCTTGCTTTTTCACTCTTTTCATGGTGACTTTTGATAAAGTTCTTGATTTTTTTCAATGTAACTTCATTGAACTGTAACATGCATGCAGAAAAGTACACAAATCATAAGTGTGCAGCTTAGCGAATTATAAAAAGTGAACATATTCATGTAACCAGCACCTAGATCAAGGAACAGTATTTCCAGAATTCCAGAATCACCCCCTCCCTTCCCAGTCATTATCCCCCCATCATGGGTAACCATTATCCTGACTGCTAACAACAAGACTATCTATCTAGTTTTGCTAGATAGTCTTAATTTTAATGTAAATTTATTGGTCTTTGTTCCTCATGGTTATGCTTTTTGTACACTGATAAATAAGTACATTGTTATCTTGAGGTAAGATTATGTTCTCCTAAATCATAATCTGGAGCTTTGTTTTTCACATTTGAACCTACAGTCCACTTGGAGTTATTTTGGATACTGGATGATTTTCATATGGATATCCAATTTTCCCACATTAGTTCTTAAAGATACTATTCTTTCTCCAATGATCTGTAGAGATATCTTCATAATGAGGAAAGTGTACTTAAGTGTGTGTGTCTGTTTCTTGATTCTCCTCTCTGTTCCATTTGCCAATTATCCATCTTTATGCCAGTCCTTCCCTGTCTTTACTACTGTAGCTCTGTTATAAATCTTGGTATCTGGTAGAGCAAATCCTCCCACCCTCTTTTTCTTCAAGATGGACTGCTCTTGGATCTTTAAATTTCTTAACAATCTGTTTGTCAAATTCCACAAGAGAACCTAATGGGATTTTGATTGGAAGTACATTGAGTCTTTGGTAAATATGGAGTAATTCATGTCTTTTTAACATTGAGTCTTCCAGTCCATGAACATAGTTCTCCACTTATTTAGGTCTCCTTTAATTTCTCTCAATGTATCATAGTTTTCTGTAGATAGGAATTTCAGATATTTTGTTAGATTTATTTCCAGGTACTTTTTCCTACATATGTTTGGTGCTACCATAAACTAGATTTTAGAAAAAAATTTCCTTCCCTATCTTTGCTGACATATAGGAATACAATTCATTTTGCATATTGACTGTATTTAACAACCTTATTAAAACCTCTTATTAATTCTAATAATTTATCTGCTGATTTTTTAAAAATTTATATACCCAACTATATAACATACAGATAGTGGCACTTTTGTTTCTTGCTTTCCATTGTCATAAGTTTTCTTCATCTCTTCTATTGCACCAGAACCTTCAGAACAATGTTGAGTAGAAGTGGCATTAACAGGCAGTTCTGTCTCATTCCCAATCTTAAAGGAAATCTTATGACAATTTAGCATTAAATATGATGTTTACTGTAGCTCTTACTTTGTAGCTATCCTTTTTCAGATTAAGGAAGTACCCCTTTATTCCTATATAATTTAAAAATTTTTTCCTGCACCTCTTGAGGTAAATTTTTCTCCTTTAGTCTGTTAATGTGGAAAATTATATTGATTGATTCTATTTTTATAATTTCCAGTTTTATGCAGAAATTCTTAATGTTAATTTTTAAAATCTCTTTGCATGTGTAATACACTTGGATATTTTAAAGTTTATGGTATTTCAGTATCTGAAGCCCCTTGTTTCTATTCTTTATTTTTCCTGTTGGCAGAAATTCTTAATGTTAATTTTTAAAATCTCTTTGCATGTGTAATACACTTGGATATTTTAAAGTTTATGGTATTTCAGTATCTGAAGCCCCTTGTTTCTATTCTTTATTTTTCCTGTTGGTTACTGTACATGTCTTATTTTCTTGTGCTCTTGGTTACTGTTGCTTATGAACTATATACAGTATTATATTTACAATCTTTTTAATAGAAATCATTGGAGAACTAGGATAATGTTATCTTCCTCCATAGAGGATTTATGTTTATTTCTGTCAGGTACCTTATGGCACTAACACCCCAGATAGCTTTAATCCACTTACAGCAGTTGAAATGATTACAGCTGAGCTGCACATCCTGCAAGGGCCTGTCTACCTCCACTGCTAAGGCGTATTCTTTAGGATCCCGGTGTAAAACAGCTGCACTTGGTGGGCTCTGGACTCTAATCCCTGCCCCTCAGCCCCATGAAGTCATCAAAAGCATCACTCACTCTATCAATTCCCTTCCTGAACTGGAGTGCGCCGGGAAAAGTAGATCCAAACACTGGGCCCATCTCCTTAGGCCTGTTTCCCTCCAACCCCCCAGTCCTGGCCTATTCTGTTAACTTTGAAGTCTTCAGAAAGAAGTTTTTATATTTTGTCCAGCTTTTTAGTTTTCAATAGAAACGTCAGTGTGAATTATTTAGCTTGCTATTACTGGAAGGAGATGTCCTTGATTAATTTTCTAATGTTAAAACAAACCTTGCATTCCTGAAATAAACCTGATTTGAACATGATTTATTATCTTTTTTTAATATATTGCTGGATGTGATTTGTTAATACTTTGTTTAGGATTTTTGATTCTATGTTCATGAGTGAGATTGACCTGTAATTTTGCTTTCTAATGCAGCCCTTGTTCTTTTTTTTATCATTACACAATGTAAACATTTTTTTGTGGTCCTTTACCATTTTCTCCATAAGCCCCCCTCTTTTTCTCCCCCTTTCCCACCTCTGGCAGTCCTCGTTCTGACTTCATAAAATAAATTTATATCTCCTGATATCTTTTTTGATTTCATAATATTCTTTTTATATTCACTAGAACAGTGTATATAAGATTGTTGCTCATTCCTCCTAAATAAATCTTTGGTAGAATTCACTGCTGAAGCCATCTGAACCTGTTATTTTCTTTGTGGAAAACTTTTAATTGCAGACTCAATTTTTAAAATAGTTATATAGGGGGCCGGCCCGGTGGCGCACTGCTACAGTGCGCCGCTTGGGAGCGTGGTGGCGCTCCCGCCGAGGGTTCGGATCCCACATACAGACCGGTTCCCGCTCACTGGCTGAGCGAGGTGTGGGAGCAACACCGAGGGTTGCGATCCCGTTGCCAGTCCCAGTCCGGTGCGGGCGCGACACTGAGGGTTGCGATCCGTTGCCGGACACGAAAAAAAAAGAAAAAAAAAATAGTTATATAGGACTTTTCAGGTTTTCATTTTTGTCCTTTTATCAATGTTACTTGATATGTTGTATTTTCCTAGGAATTTGTCCATATCATTGACATTTTAAAGTTTATTGCAAAAAGTTGTTCAGAATAACCTTTCTATCTTTTTTCGTGTCTGCAGCGTATATAGTAATGTCCTTTTCATTCCTGATATTGGCTATTTTTGCCTTCTTTCATTTTTGCAAGATCAATCTTGTCAGAGTTTTATCAATTTTATTCATCCTTTCAAATAACCAATTTTTGATTGGTTTATTTATTGATTACTTATTGATTCTTTCAGTTGTATATTTGTTTCTATTACAATATTTTCTTACCTTTATAATTTCTTTCCATCTACTTTAATTTTCTGTTCTTTTCCTAATTTCTTAAGATGGATGATTAGCTCATTCAATTTAAGCATTTCTTCTTTTTTGATATATTTAGTGAAGTTTATAAATTTTCCTATAAGAAGTACTTAGCCTGCATTCCATGTTTTTTTATCATTTAGTTAAAATTTTCTAATTTTCATTATGATTTTTTCATTGATCCATGGGGTTTTCAGAAGTACCCCACTTAATTTCCAAATACATGGGGATTTTCTAGTTATACTTTTGTTATTAATTTCTCATGTTCATTGAGTTCATACCTTTTCAAAATTCCAGACCTTTAAATTTTGTTGAAATTGCTTTATGGCACAGTAGATGGTCAATTTTTATAACTGCCCAATGTGTACTTGAAATGAATGTATTTTAAGCAGTTTTTGCATTCACTATATATGTCCATTATATCAAATTTGTTAATTGTTTTAATCTTATATGTCCTTATTTTTTGGTCTGCTTGTTTTATCAAGTTCTGAGAGAGATGTATTAAAATCTCCCACTATGATTGTGGACCTGTTTCTACTTTAATTCTGTCCATTTTTGCTTTCTACATTTTGAGGCCTATCATCAAATGCACATAAATTTAGAATTTTTATATTTTTTGGTTAATTGAATCATTTGTTATTATGAAATGACCATTTTGTCTCTACTTTATCACTCTTTAGGTCTACTTGATATAATATAACTACACTCATTTTATTTTGGTCATTATTTGCATGTTATATGTTTACCATCCTTTTCCATTCTTACATACTTTACTGTATCTTATATTTTTAATGTGTCTCTTTGAACAGTATAATGTTGAGTTTTGTATCTTGATCCAATCTGACAAACTTTGCACTTCTGAATTACCAAGTGTGACAATATTTGTTAACTGGAGCATCGAGTCCAATTTATATAATAAATTGTATATTTATTCAATTATTTATATATTGGTTTTAAATCTATTATTCTGCTGTATTCTTTCTACCATTCAACCAATTCTATGTTCTTTCTTTTTCTCCCTGCTTTCTTTTAGATTGATTATTTTTGTTTATTCCTATTTTGGCTTTCTTATTTTAGTTTGGAAAGTACATATTCTTACTGTTCCTTGGTGATTACCTAGAAAACAACATGAATCCTTGGCTTATCATACTAGTATGTTAATCAGCTACTTTTACTGTTCTGGACAATGCAAAACCCTCAAAGACTTCCACTTTATTTATACCCCTCCCCACTTAAATGTTATTTTTGTTGTGTATTTTAGCTTAGGTTTTTCAACCCCACAATACATTATTACTATTTTTGTTGAATTGATATTCACTTAGAATTATGCACGTATTTACCGTCTTTGCTGTTCTTTCTTTGTTCTTGGGTCTCTAGCTTTCCCTCTGGGATCACATTTGTACTGCTTGAAAGACACATCTGTTTGGGGCAGGACACCTGTTGGCAAGTTCTTTCAGTTTAGTTTGTCTAAAAATTCTATTTCAAGTGGATTCTTGAAGAGTCAGTGGGAAAGAAATGACATATATCTTTATTTCAAAAATCAACAACTCCCTACCGTGTGCCTTCCAGTACCCTGCAAGGAAAAGTGGTGGCAGAAAGGCTGGGAACCGGTGGGAGCCCTTGGCCGAGCACGTATTTCCCTTATGCTGCCTTGCGTGTGCCACCTCACCGGCTGTGCTGCCTGAAATCCCACCCCGGGCTTCTGCGAGGCTCACTGGACCCTTCCTTTAAAGCAGAAAACCCTACAGCAGCATTAAGGGGCCAAGTTGTGACCACTTAGTTTAACGAGACCATTTTCCTTCTAACACCTGATAGGATTCAGCCCCACTCAAAACATACAGTTGTTTGTGGAAGGAGGAGAAAGACTAGTAATGTGGAAGAATTTATCCCAAATCTGGGTTGGGAAGCGCCACCATATGGAGAGCTCGGGAGAGCTGGCAGGGGGGCAGGTCACAGGCAAAGCTCAGACCAAGGAGGGCAGGACTGTAGGTCTGTTCAGGCTTGAGGTGTGAGTCCTCCTGAGTGCGGCTCTGGAGCCTCCTGCACCCACAGATCGTTTACCTCCAGCAACCCAGGGCACCTGAGAACTCGGCCTGCACTCCGCGTGGACATCTCCAGAACACTGACAGTACCCTCGCAAGCTTTACCAAGTTTCTCCTTAAAAGGGCTGCCGGAGCTGTGGAGAGCAAGCCAAACCCCAAGAACAGAGAGACACAGTAACAGACACCAAGCAGGCTGATATATTTTATCTGGAAAATGTCCTGAGCCAAAACCAGCACCTGGTCAAACACTGTGCACATTATCTGAAAACCAGGCCACTGGAAAGTGGGTCCAAAGAGGCGGTCACTATATTGTTTTATCCCTTTAACTCTTGGAACCACTGTATGTAGCAGGTCACCTGGCACTCTAGAGAAAGGGAGTGAGGGGGTACTGGGGAACAGAGGTTAGTAGAGTACAGCACGCTTGCCACAGGAGGCAGTGCCGCCCCAGGGTTCAGAGCTCCGACTCAGCCATTTTAACATCTCAGACTAAGGAAGGGTCCAGGGCATGAGGAAATTAACCAGCCCCGGTTCCCCTGATGGCTATGTTAGGAGCCTGACTCACTGTGCAGGGGTCTCGGTAGCTGGAGAGGGCGCCGGCCAGGCTGCCCGCAGACCCTCCTTTGTGCTACACGCCCCTCGGGAGAGAAAGCAAGTGAGCAAGTCCTGAGGAGGGGCCATGCCACACTGCCCGTGCCACTTCCAGCACCTTCACAGCACTCCTGCTGCCTGGAACAAGGAGAATACGGCTGTGGGAGCAGGGGGTTTTCATGGGCCCTGACTCAAGCCATCATTTGAGGAACACAGGAAAACAGAAAGATCAACTTACACCCTGATTCATCTGAGAAAAAATATAAAGCATGTACTTACTTGTCTTTATGTTTAAGAGCATGAAATATTCACTCAATTCCACCAGTAATAAATAAAATCTTTCCCTTCTATCAGGCTCAGCCAAAAACAAATCTTTAATGGTGGGATTTCAAGTGTTAGCAAGCCTGCAGGGGAAATCTGGGGGGAGTCTGCAAGCCCATCCAATGCCCTAGGCTGCCTCCAGGCGGATTCCCACCTGCACTTTTGCTGGAACTGAGGATGGAGCCTTCTAGTTCTGACTTATTCCACGTCAGGATCTCTGACCTTCTTCCCTGCCCACAGCCAGTCTCAGTCCCTTCCAGTTCTTCTCATTCCCTAAGACCCGTCTCACCCTGCCCCCTAAGGCTCTCCCACTCAGGCCACAGTGGGCCAGAATTTCCTGGTCCTGCCTTCCCTGATCAGGGCTCAGAAGATCCGTGCGTGGCTGGGTCGCCTCTGGACAATGCCTTGTCCCCAGAAGGCCTGACTCTTTCCAGAAACAGTTTTTGGCTGTCAGTGTAATGGCATTTGTTAATATGATTGATAGACATAGATTTTTAGATTTTCCCTTTCTTTTTTTAAATTCTAAAATCTAAAAACATTTTACTGAAGCATAACATACAGAAAAGTGCACAAATTATAAGTGTACAGCTCACTAAATTATCAGAGTGAACTTAGCAATGTAACCATCACCCAGTTCAGGAAAAAGGACAGGACCACACAGATAAACTCACAGATAAACCCAGTTTTAGAAATCTTGCCAGGGGCCAGATGGAATTGAGTGCTAGTTTCTATGCTATGCATTCTCATACTTCTCACCTGACATATCCTGGAGGGATTTCAAAATCTCTTATAGTACTGTCTGTCACGGTCATCTAACTTTGCACAGAGATCTTGTCTCACACTAGGTTGAAGGCTTCTAGAGGCTGGGGCCCCAGCTATATGTCGGGTACTCTGTAGGTAGAGCTTGAATGACTGAATGAATCCAGACCTGGGCACATAGGTGCTCCAACCCCAAGTCAGAAGCTCTTAGGTCTCAGTCTATCCTTTTTAGATGTCACAGGAGGACAAATGACCAGGGTCTCCACTCAGGCACTGGAGCAACAGTATTAACTCTACCCCACAGAGATAGCCCTTGGATGTAGAAAGGAGTGATCCCAAGAGCTTGAATGACTGAATGAATCCAGACCTGGGCACATAGGTGCTCCAACCCCAAGTCAGAGGCTCTTAGGTCTCAGTCTGTCCTTTTTAGATGTCACAGGAGGACAAATGACCAGGGTCTCCACTCAGGCACTGGAGCAACAGTATTACCTCTACCCCACAGAGACAGCCCTTGGATGTAGAAAGGAGTGATCCCGCCCATTGATTCATACAAGCATGAACCAAACGTATGCCTTGGCCCAGGAATGGCACATAGGGCAGGTGAAGATCACAGAGAAAGATCAGGCACCCAACAGATCCGGAACTAGCCAGAAACCCTCACAGAACTCTGAACCACTGCCTTTCCCCAGCTGTAGTCCCAGCTCCCCCAGGGAAGGGGAGGGGGCTGTCTCCCAGCCCAGGGGTGGGGAGGAAGTACCTTAACCAGCTGTCTCTGCTCTTCTGCAGGCCCTGCCATACCCGTGGGCGTGGACGTGCAGGTGGAGAGTCTGGACAGCATCTCCGAGGTGGACATGGTATGCAGCGCCCTGGGCAGGGCAGCCTCAGGGAGGGACCCTGCAGCTGAGATGCTGAGAGCACCTAGGGTGTGGTGGGCCTCGCTGGCGCAGACTGTGCCTGCGTGGGCAGGGCAGGAGCCAGAGGTGACCAAATGGGCACGTGGAAGTTGACCCTGGTGTGGTAAAATGTAGAGCAGAGTTCTCAAGCTTTGCGGGCAAAAATAACTTGGAGAGTTGGTTATATGCTGGTTCCGGGGCCTACCCCACTCTGCCTGATTCAGAAGCTTTGGGAGTGTATTAGTCCATTTTGTGTTGCTACAGCAGAAATTTATAAAAAACAGAGGTTTATTTGGCTTACAATTCTGGGACAGCTGCATCTGATGCAGTCCTCAGGCTGCTTCTACTCACGGCAGAAAGCAGCAGGCAGCCGGCGGGTACAAGCAGATCACATGGCGAGAGGAAGCAAGAGAGAGAGAGGAGGTGCCAGGGTCTTTTAAACAATCAGCTCTCATGGGAACTAATAGAGCAAGACCTCTTCCCCCAGGAAGAGCAATAATCCATTCATGAAGGATCTGCCCCCATGACTCAGTTTCCAACCCTGCCACATTGGGGATCAAATTTCCACATGAGTTTTGGTGGGAACAACACATCCAAACTATCAGGGAGTGAGGCCCAGGGAGTGACTCCACATTTTGAACACGCCCCTCAAGTGATGCGAGAGGTCAGACAAAGCACACGTGGAGCATCACTGGAGGTGGATGGTTTCAGGTGGAAATTCTGCAGTTCTTCAGTCTTCAGTTCCTGCTGTGAACACAGCTCCCTGCTCACCCCCAGGCATTGCCCCCTCTCCACTTCTCTCCCACCACATGCACACACCCTCCTGGCTGTCCTGTAGGGGCTTGCCATGCAGCAGGGCACCCCCAACCTCTCCACCCCACCATCCCCGCCCCTTTTCTGTGCTGCCCTTTCAGTCTGCAGACTTCCTCTTTCTTCTGCCTCAGGGACCATGTGTGTGCTCTGGCCTCCCCACAGCTGACTCCTTATTCTTTAGGTCACGGCTGAGATACAGCATCTTCAAAGAGGTTTCCCTGACCACCTGATCCAAAGAATTTGTTTTTCCTTAATAGCCTGCATCATCATTTATAATTGTGCTATATATTTATTTTGAAGTCTTCTTGTATGTGGGTTGTCTCCCACACTTGACTCTAAGCTCCACGAGTGCAGGAACTTGTCTTTTTTTTCGCCCCTGAGCACTACAAGCCTTGCCCTGTACGGGCCCACTGGGGGCCCTAAGAACCTGTGTGAAATGAATGAAAGTGGAGGAGGCCCCCCCCTCCCACTACAACGCTGGCAAGTGTCCCTGAAGGGTGGGGACCTGCCTGGCTCCTAATTGACCCAGCACAGCAAAGCTGCTATGACACTGGTGCTGTGCACCCCCACAGCCCCAGCGCCTGGGAAAGGATGGGGCCCAGGTGTGACAGGTGCAGGCGTGACAGTCTCCAAGATGCTAGTGCACACTCTGCCAGCCCCTTTGGATATCCAACAGCCCACCCATCTCCAGAACCAGCTAGGTCTGGGGCCTGCCTGTCTGCTCTAGACCTGAGTCAGACCAAATGTCTACCCTGGATGTGAAGTCCCTCCTGCTGATTCCAAGAGTGACTGAGGATCCCAGGGAGAGGTGCCCAGAGTGAGTTGCTTTTCTTAGAGCAACCAACATCCAATGGAGAAACAGGCAGACTCCAGCAGAGAAGGTGGTGGGTGGTACCATCCAAGCTGGTCATGCACAGCTGGTGCTTGTGAATCTGCAATGTGGCACTCATCCTGTGCGACATCCCTTAGAGCATGCTCTCCAGCTATGTCACCTGGAAGGGAAAGAGCCAGAGGGGCATTTGGCTGGTCTCTTCCTACTTACCTATTGGCTGCTCTGTGTGTGGAAGGGGAGTTCCTGGCAAGTGCTGATGTGTGGCAGCCAGGACCAGTCTAGAGACAGACTCTCATATAGGCATGATCTCAGTGTCCGCTCTTTCCTCCCTTCCTGGGGCTCCCTCTGGGCCCACCACCACCATGCACTCTTCCCATCCTTCTTCCACTTGCTCCCTGAAGAGGATCTTTATTCAACTATCTCCCACTTGCACCTCTGGCATAAGGGCCAAACACTTGGTTTAAGGCATCAGCTATGCAGGCAATGAGACACTTTTTAACAGGATAAGCTTTCAGGCTGAAATTATAGTAGGTATGCAGCTGTCTGTCCCCTCATCCATTTATTTCCCCATCTTTCCATCCAGCAAATATTTATTGAGCACCTACTATGTGCCTTCCCACGCATGAAATTCGGTGGTGAATGGGGATTCAATGGTGGCAGGACACATTTATTTCCCCATCTTTCCATCCAGCAAATATTTATTGAGCACCTACTATGTGCCTTCCCATGCATGAAATTCGGTGGTGAATGGGGATTCAATGGTGGCAGGACAGAATTCTGCCTTCAAGGATCTTACAAGTCTAATGGTGGAAACCTTCCTAAGAGGAACACTTGACAGTCCAGGTTTCTGGAAGTAGCCACTAAGCTGAAGTCAGATGGTTAGCCAGGAAGGTAAGGCACCATATGTGCAATGGACTAGGCAAGAGAGAGCAGGCCTTTGGGCAAACACCACCGTGCTGGCCACCAGGCCAGGCTGTTGGCATCACAGCTGCAGTTTCATCTGCAAGGCCTGAAGTTCCAGCCTCCCTGGGCTCCAAGCTCATGACGCATGTATGAGCCGTTCTCTTTCTAATTGCAGCTGTGCCATTGCATTGGCTGTTTTGCTGCAGGACTGCAGAACTGTCACCCTTGACTCTGGAGGCTGAGCCCAAGGTGTCTGTGGTGGTGGTGGATGATGGGTCTGCTGTAAAGAAGGAAACTTTCTAAGCCATTTCGGTCTGGTCTCGCCCTGGCTCCCACAGGACTTCACCATGACCCTGTACCTGCGGCACTACTGGAAGGACGAGAGGCTGGCCTTCTCCAGCACCAGCAACAGGAGCATGACCTTTGACGGCCGGCTGGTGAAGAAGATCTGGGTCCCCGACGTCTTCTTCGTCCACTCCAAAAGGTCATTCATCCATGACACCACCACCGACAACATCATGCTGAGGGTGTTCCCCGATGGCCACGTGCTGTACAGCATGAGGTAACTGTCCGTGGGACCATTGTTCGTTTGTCCAATGCCACTACAGTATGTGTGGTCCATCCCTTTGGCCCTGAAGGGTTCGGCCCTGTGGTTGGAGCCGCGGGCTATGTGGGCTGGTGCAAGTCTTCTGATTCCAGTCAGAACTGTCTGAAGATGAAATAGATAGCCACCCCAGGAGGCCGGGACTTCCTGTCACTGGGGGTCTTAAGCTTGGGTTAGAAGACTACTTGGGCCTGAATGAGTTGATGAGGGCCATGACCTTCTAGGTACCTTCCATCCCTTACAGCCTATAATTGTAGCTGATCGGTAATAAAGATTTAAAAAAATAATAATAATAGCTACTGCTTATTGAGTGCTGCTGCAGATTGGTTTGTGGGCTAACTTGAGTGATTTGAGCAACCTTATTCCACATCTTCCTGGTCTGCTTGCACAGTTTACCAGAATTAAATGCTAATACCAAACACTTCCTGGCCTTGGCTGGGGCGTGGGGAGGGAGGCCTAACCTCCCAGGCGTCTCCGGGGGAGGCGGGCCTGCTGGCTGAGAGAGATGCCCAGAGAAGGGTGCAGATGTGGACCACTGGCAGCCAACCCCTCCAGTAGCTGGGAGAAGGGTACAGCAGCCCACTGGAAGGGATCTCGCAGAGCACTAATGACATTTGCTACAGAGAGAAGTTAAGATTCTGTAACTTAGATGCCTGTATTTCCGAACTTCTGAAGCGGATGTGAGGAGGCAGCTGCTGTTGGTCGTGAGCTGTGTCCTCCTTGCTCTGGGCAGGTGCGTGGACCAATCACTCACTGCACAGGCCCACATGTGTGTTTGCATTGTCTAGGATTACGGTCACTGCCATGTGCAACATGGACTTCAGCCACTTTCCCCTGGACTCCCAGACCTGTTCTCTGGAGCTGGAGAGCTGTAAGTACCAGTATTCCTAATTCCTTCACCTATTGCCTCTCTGATCTTTGTGCTATTTTGGTAGCCATGCTACCGAGTACCTCTCTGCCAGGGCTAAGACCTGTTTACTCCTAGATGAGCATAGGATTTCTCTGTTGCTTCCCCCTGCGTCAGAAGCAAAGGAGTCAAATTACCTTATTTTTCTCTCCCCAAAGATGCATATACAGATGAAGATCTGATGCTGTATTGGAAGAATGGGGACGAATCCCTGAAAACAGATGAGAAGATCTCCTTGTCTCAGTTTCTGATTCAAAAATTTCACACAACCTCCAGACTGGCCTTCTACAGCAGCACCGGTAGCTACCTTTTGCCGCAGTCTGATTCAGATGTGGCTGAGATGGGAGAGGGGTGGGCGCACATGGCTTCAGTCCACTCTGCACACTCACGCTGTCCTTGGTGGTTGGGTGATGGTCTTGTGGATCATTTGAAACCTTACAGTTTCAATCTTTTTTTTTTACAACCATTAATCAGTGATTCTCAAATTGCCATAAGGAGATTGATTTATACCCTTACTTTTTTCCTGAGAGATGACCAAATGGTAAATGACTCCCACAAGGTGGTAGAGTGTCAGGAGTAGAATTATTGTCAGACTTCAGAATTGTGTGAACAGCCTGTTTCTTCTTGTGATATATGTGGATATTGAGTGAGTGACCGGTCTCACAATAAAGGGGACAGTGACAACAGCCCAGCTACTCTGGCTCCTGCCTCAGTGGAAGTGGTCTCAACAAAATATCACTCCAACTTCTGCTTCTGAGCAGTGAGTCACTCAGAAATATGGCTGTGGTTTGCAAATAGCAAATACCAAACAACAAACCTATACTTCTGTTTAGTTCTACCTTTCCCCAAAATGCTGTGAAGAGAAGTTAGATAATACCCAATAAGACAGTAAATGTACATATTTCAAAAAGTTCATAGAAAAATTGAATTAAAAGATAATATAAATCCTTCCATGAACTTTTTGAAGATCCCTTATACTGGCAAGATATTTATTTGTAGGAGAGAGGGCTTAGGTCTTGGAAAAGAAAGGTATTATATTAAGCAAATTAATTATTAATTTTAACTTTCTGCTACTGCCGAGAGTGCTGTCAGGGCAGAAAGGGCTCCCAGAGAGGGGTCTTGTTTTCAGATGGAACCTGCTGGCTTCTCCCTGTGTCTCCCAGGCTGGTACAACCGTCTGCACATTAACTTCACGTTACGTCGCCACATCTTCTTCTTCTTGCTCCAAACCTATTTTCCTGCCACGCTGCTGGTCATGCTGTCCTGGGTGTCCTTCTGGATCGACCGCAGAGCTGTGCCCGCCAGAGTTTCACTGGGTAAAAGCATCTGATAAGGTGGGATAGGGCGGTTATTTTTCTTCAACTGGTCACTAGTAAAGAAAAAGTAAAACCATTATTCAGAGTGCTTAACCAGTGACTCTTGGAGCAACTTTTCCTCCTGCTCCTTGCCTTCACTATTGGGCTGCTGGCCTCAGTTTCCTCTACTACATTATGAAAACCACCAGGAGCTACAGCTGCATCAACTTTGACTGAATCACTTCAGAAAGATATAGCCTATATGGGTATAGACCTCCACAATGGGTAGTATTGGAGCCCGGTTATTATATAAATGATTCTGCAAATACCAAAATCTTACTCCGTAGATAGAAAAATTTCATTTGCTGGCCTTGTTTAGACAGACTGAGGGTTTGGAGGCAGGGCCCCAAATTCCTGATTTCTTTTTTTTTTTTTTTTTTTTTTGTCTTTGTCTGTTTTGTCTTTTTCCGTGTCCGGCAACGGGATCGCAACCCTCGGTGTTGCTCCCGCGCCTCGCCCAGCCAGTGAG
>NW_007726416.1:61396-69768 GCF_000696425.1 Galeopterus variegatus | reverse complement strand
TGTTAGCTCACTTGGGAGAGCATGGTGCTGGTATCACCAAAGTCACAGGTTTGAATCCCCATACTCGCCTGCCACCAAAAGTGCCTTAGATGAGGGACAACAGGTTCATTCCTTGAGGTTTGGGAAAATTCCTATAGAGTTGTCTTTTAGTCACTGTTTTCTTTTTTCTTTTCTTAATCACAGTAAGAAAGAAAACGCTGGTTTGGTAGCAAATCATTGCTAATCACTGCATTAATCAAAACTGGTGTTTACCCAAAAGACTTAGAAATCAGGGGTCATAAAACCCCATATTTATGCACATCTGGGTGGATATTAGCCCCTTTGCATAAGGAAGATTTAAATTTTAGGAAAAGAAGATATGTTGCCTTTTTCAAAATAGTCTTTCAATGCCTACATTATACTGTCAAATATTTCTACATTGTTTCCAAATACACAAGATTGTTTAAGAACGTATTTTAACTCTGTTCAACCCTTTTTTACTTCCACATTTGAGTACTTGTTCAAATTTTTAATAATTTGTACATTGTTCATTATCAAATGCCTTGGGATTATATTTAAACACTTTTGCTTTATAATCCATTAGACTTTCCTGTATAGAGTTGTTCAAAAAACAGCAAAGCCTTCATCTGACAAGTATGGGCTCCTGAACTGTTGACTGCACATAACCTGTACTCAGGCAGCTCGTTAGCCTGCTACCACGCAATGGGTCCTGGTCTTTGCCTATGATTATTTGACACTGTTTGAAGAGCAACAAGGGTGTCATAAGCAGAAAGGTGATAGACCCTTCAGTCTATCTTTCCACCTGTGCGACAAGACACCCAGGAGGTGTTTTCAAACGTGTGATTTAAAGGCTGAGAAGCGTGGTTGCTAGAGGGCAGATGCAGTAGGAAAACACAAAGTCTCTGTCCTGCTGCCCCACAGAGAAACTGCTATTTATGATCATTAAAATGACCCACAGTGGAGCTGAGGTTCCCATGGGGAGCTAAGGAGCACCTGCTCAGAATCACCTCCTGAGCCTGTTAAAAGTAAAGGTTCCGGGGCCACACCCCAGACCTACTGATGGAACATCTGTGGGGTTGGCACCATGGAATCAGCCTTTTCAGCAAGCTCCCCGGTGCTTCTGATGCTCACTGAAATTTGGCTTCTACTAATTAAAGGGCAAACCTGACAGACCTGACAAGACACCTGCTTCAAATGGTGAACAAGAGCTGCTTTGGGGCATCTGGGAGGTGCAGGGTCTGCCTCCCCCAGCTGCTCCAGTACTTTAGCTGATTATCCAGACCTTGTGAAACATGCCAGCAGCCATGTACTCTTTCTTAGAAACAAACTGATGTGGAAAACAGGGATCTATCGTAATTTTTGGCATTTCCTGATTCTATCTCAAAATCTTAGGTGAAAAGTCTACTTTCGTTTTAGCAGAAAGAACTTCAGTTTAGAGGAAGGAAATGAAGTAAAGACCTGTGTCTTTAAATGAACGAATGAACAAATGACTTCCAATGACAATATCTCATAATTCTATCAAAGTCTGAGTGTGAGTGCACCTAAATGCAAAGGGCTGCGTAGATGATCTCTTACTGACTTCTTATTCCTAATATCTATGAGTCTATGTTAATTATTCAGGAATGTATTAATGTGTTACTTAGTTACTGATGTAATTAAGTAAGGTCCGGTGGGGGGGGGGCTGATAGTCAGCCTCAGCCCACCCAGTCCTCTTACCAGGTTCTTGACTCTGCTGCAGAAAAGAATTCAAGAACAGAGTCACAGTAGAAAATGAGAACAAGTTCAATATAATAGATAAGAAATACAGGTTCCACAGAGAATGCAGCCTAGCTCCAGAGACTGAGCAGGGCTCACACCAAGTTTAACAGAAAAGCAAGAAATACATACTTAAAGTTTAGTACAGAGTGCAAGCTGGCTCAAGAGAGTGAGCAGCTGCTTACTGATAAGTAACTTTGATATGAAAAGAAATACATACCCCACAGGCAGAGTGTGGGCTGGCTTCAAGAGAGTCAGCAACAGCCCTGCCTTCTGCTGGGATTCAGCTTTTACAGTTTTGCTACCTAATGAATATTCAATGTTTGTATGAATATTCAATCATAGTTTCACTACCGAATGAATATTCAGTTAAGGGGGTTGTTCCCAGTTCTGTAACAGTCTTTTTTTTTTTTCTGTCTTTTTTGTGACCAGTAAGGGGATCGCAACCCTTGGCTTGGTGTCGCCTGCACTGCGCTCAGCCAGTGAGCGCACCACCGGCCATCCCTATATAGGATCCGAACCCATGGCGGAAGCTCCGCTGCACTCCCAGCACTGCACTCTCCCCAGTGCGCCACGGGCCGGCCCCTGTAACAGTCTTAAACATGCTCAGTTGGTCCCTTCTTGGAGCATGTTCATTGGTCACATGCACCAGGTATATTCAAGGATGTTCTGTGCTCTCTACTGAGCATGCCCAGCCACTGGATTTGCATAAGCCAGCCCCTTGTGGTCTCATTTTCCCTGTGTTGATGCTGAAAATAGGTCTAACTGGCAACAATAGCTTTCCTGTAGGGCTGGACACAGAGGAAGGGCCTGACACCTCAAGGATCAGCTTGAAACCCAGAGGTGTGTGCTGAAACCCAAGCCCAGGAAAACTGAGCAGCTCCTATATCATTACTATGGGACAAGACGTAGAAATAAGAAGGAAACAATCATGCCTGATTTAAATAATAGCCCCCCAAACAAACTTTTTCTTCAAGTATAAAAATAATTCAAGTAATTCTAATTTTGTCAAATGATTTATGTATTTTGTATTCTAAAGTTTCATGGTATTCAGCTGGGTGTTTCAAGAGCCATAACAAAAGGAGGCAGGCTGTGAAATGTCATTATTTCACTTTCCCAAATGGAAGAAAACAGAGGCGCTGAAGGGCTGACAGGCAGGTCAGAAACATGCTAAAATCAGCAGGTTAAGAACAATAAACCTGTAAAGCTAAGTGACTACACCAGTCGTCAGGTTGAGGCAATAGCTACACTAATTGTATGGCTAGGCAAATCATAACTAAAGCCAAAACATTTCATAGTTATACTAACTTTCTATTTGTGTTGTCAGGGCTGGGGCTCAAACCCTTCAAACCCATTGTACAGACTGGGTCACAGACCGCTCACATGCCAGGCTGGGTCACCAGATCCCTCACATGGCAGGATGGGTCACCTGACCCCTCACACGCAGGCCCACACTAGATAATTGGGAAAGATCCAAGCGAACCATTGGCAGACAACACGAGCTCAATTCTCAGTGGTGGCAGCAGCGGTGGCAGCATTCTCAGGGCATCCTGGGAGCACTGGCAGCAGCGGCAGCAGCCCCTGCCACTGCTTCCAGCAGCAGTAGCGGCCTCCCCTTGGGCATCCCAGGGACA
Source organism: Galeopterus variegatus (assembly GCF_000696425.1). Classification (NCBI taxonomy): domain Eukaryota; kingdom Metazoa; phylum Chordata; class Mammalia; order Dermoptera; family Cynocephalidae; genus Galeopterus; species Galeopterus variegatus. Next base: position 66,379 of record NW_007726416.1, on the reverse strand, counting down.
GAGGGGCACCATGGATCAGAGCCATTCGTCCTTTATACTCAAGTCTGATAACCCAGGGCACCTGGGCACATATGCACAGTTACATTAGACAACCAAGGAACACCGGGGCACATGTGCATATTCACATCAAATGCTCGGCAAGATTCTGAACATCTGAGGGGCCCTGACCATTTTCCTATATTTTCCCAACAAAACCCAAGACCAGTTACAGCAGGCCTGGTGAGTCCGGCTAGCACCAACCAGTCCAGGCACCTGCTGGAAGCCCCCTTTCTGCTGACTCAAACTGTGGGGAGAAGTCAAGGGACATCATTTCCTTCCATCCAACTTAGGATTTCATATAAACATTATTATACTTGCACAAATAATGGAAAGAACAGGGTAATGGACATCCATATACATTGTACCTAGATCCAACATTGCTAACATTTTGCCATTTTTGAGTGAGCTCTTTCTCCATAGAAACATATTTGTTGGTGCAGTCGACATTTAAAAATACATGGCAGGCACCATGACCCTTAAATGTAACTCTTTAGAATAAGGACACTTCTACCTAATCATCCTCTGACTCATGCACAAAGAGGTAGAGTCTTCAGCTGGAATCAGAAAGTGTGGGTCCTGGCTCTGATGCCAGCTGTGTGATCTCAGGAGAATTGTCTAGCTCTCTGGGTCTTCGTTTTTGCCTCTACAGTTGAAAGTGTTTAGACTAGATCAGTGGTTCTCAACTCTGGCTGCACAGTAGAATCACCTGGGACTTTTAAATTAATTAGTCTAGAGTGGAGCCTGGATGTGGCCATGTTAAAGAGCTCCCCAGGTGATTGCAGTCAGGGTAGAGACTCCGACAAAGTGCCCTCTGGAGATCCTTCCAGTTTTGTCCTTCTGTGGTTGTGAGTAGCAATGGGGCTTTGCTGTCGGACCAGGCCACCTGCTCTGCCCGTGTCACAAGGCCTAACCATGCCCTTTGTGCTTGCTGCCCGTAGTTGACATGCATGTGTGGAATGTTTCCTTCAAGAACCATGATGCTGGATGGAAGCTACAGTGAGTCTGAGGCCAACAGCCTGGCTGGGTACCCAAGAAGCCATATCCTGACAGAAGAAGAGAGGCAGGACAAAATACTGGTTCACCTGGCCCTGAGCAATGAACCCACCTCCTCCACGAAGAAGGGGCTTCTTAGGGGCCAGATGGGTCTTCGCATCTTCCAGAACACCCATGCCATCGACAAGTACTCCAGGTTGATATTCCCTGCCTCCTACATATTTTTCAACTTAATTTATTGGTCGGTGTTTTCCTAGGGGTTCCAAGGCTGTGCCTAGGGACAGGCATAGATATCTGTGAGGCTTGGCACACTGTGGACATGTGGGCTCCTCTCACCAACCGAGCAGTGGCTCCTGGACCACCACAAGTAACAATCCCTTCTCAGAGGGGCCCAGGAGCCCTCCAGCTGCCCTTCCCCCGGACCTCATGGGTTTGCTCCTTGTTCATGCTGTGTTCTGGGTCACACTTCATACGCCCCTGGGACTGTCTTTTCTGTTCTTGTGTATAAGCTAGTTCACAAGGATTTCCCTCCTATGAAAAAAGACTCAACTGCCTCCCTGATGTTCTGAGACCCTCAAGAAGCCTAGGATTCAGTTGTGGAGGAGAAGGGGAAAATGAAGGGCAAGCTTAGGGACATTCTGGATAGGAGACAGGAAATTACAATTCAAAATAGGAATAAAAAAATCTGTGAGCCCATACAACTGGATTAAGTGCCTACCTAGGAAGGAAAAAAGACTAGATCCCAGACAGGACATGATTTGGCCTGTGTGAGTCTGGCAACCCACATCATTTTGCAATATTAGGGGAGATTATTCATTCATCTATCGATTCAACCATTCATTAAATATTGAGGTCCCCCCCCGTGCCAGGTATATGGAAATGAACAAACAGTCTCTTTCCTTGGAAAACGAAGCTGTGCTCCTTTTGCACATGGCATAACCTCCTCCTGCCCTGCTCTGGCCCTCAACCCTGCTTACCCCACAGACCCATTCTGTTTGCTAGTGCTTTTATCCCCAGGCCTGTCTAGAAAAGCATTTCCAGCCTCCTATGAGGCCCTCATGAAGCCAACTCAAAAGCTCCTCTCCTGGGATCTCCATGCAGGGCAAGCCTTGGGCTGGGGACAAGGACAGGACTTGAGAATTAGTGAGAGCAGAACTTTGTCTTGGGGAGGAAGGAGTCATGTGTCTGCTGTGTAAATTCATTTCAGATGCCACCCTACCACTGTTTCTAGGCTCTTCTCCTTTCCCAGCAGAACAGTATCCTCAACAACCCCTGTGTCCAAGCCCTATGGATCCCACCTACTCTAACCAGAAGGGTTCCACGCTCTAGAATGGAGCTTCTCCCTTACTTCCACAAGCTAGTGACCCTTTCCTTGAATGCAGCTAAGCCCAGAGTTAGGAAAGCAATCCAATCTATTGAATCTACACTAAGTTGCGGATGATCATTTCTCTTACCCCTGTTTTAGGTACTTATTAGCCAATTAGGTGAATCTCTAATTAGTGGAATGTCAGGTAGTATTAAAGGACATAATTTTGATAAGGGAGTCCCTTCTTTAAATTGCAGCACTTGGAATTAGAAGGCTGTTCTTGGGGAGTGGGGGGATGCCCGCCTGAGATCCCTTGCTTACTGAAGGAAGTCGTTCTGTTCTCTTCCCCATCACTCCTACCAGCTTCCTGCCAGGGTCTGGGTGTCTGATCTAAACATTTTTCAAGAGCAAAAAATGGCATAGCAAAAGAGAGGGCATAACCTTGCCTTAAATCAAATAAACTCTGGCCTGTGGAGTCTGCTCCACAGCTCCCAAGTCCCAGGGGCAGGGGTTCTTAGTTCCTGAGGACCAGGGTGCCCATGAATGCCAGAGCCTCCAGAAGTTTCAAGTCAGGGGCCCGGAGCTACCTGAGCCTCTCACTTCCTCACCCTGGCTGACCACGCAGTTGCTCTCTGCATCCCAGTTTCTTTGTTCCTTCCATTGGTAAGTTCTCCACCCATTTTCCATTTCCTCTATTTCTGTATACACTCCCTGTGTGATCCTGGCCCCAGACACTTGCTCCACCTGTCCATCGCCCATGTGGAGGACCAGACTCATTATCTCTGGCCACCACCACTGATTTGAACCATGGCTTCCAGCCCCCCAGAGAGGCTATGTGATTAGAGTTGTGATTCAAGGAGCTGAACTCTCAGCTGGTCTGGCTCCAGACTCCCTTATGACACAGATTACCTTGGGTGACTGCGACTTCAGGAGACCATCCTCAGGTTTAATAATCTCTAGAAGGACTTGCAGAACTCAGAGAAGCCATTATTCTCATGGTTACATTTTATTACAGCAAAATGACACAGATTAAACTTAGCCAAGAGAAGAGGCACGTAGTGCAGGGTCCAGGAGAGACCGACATGGAACTCTCAGTTGTCCTCTCCCAATGAAGCCATGTGGACAGCACTTATTTTTCCCAGTAATGACATGTGACAATGTGCATGGAGTGTTGCCAACCAAGAAAGCTCACCCAACCTCACCAAGGTGTATAGAGTTTTTATTGGGAGTAGGCATCATTATTGCCCACATAGCTGGCCTTAGTCTCCAGACCCTCCAGAAGTTGAGCTGATACCTCATGTCCCAAGGCCCCCATAATAAATCACATTGTTAGCATAGACTATGTGGTCTGGCCCAAGGCCCCCAATAAACAAAGACCCTTCTGTCAGGCAGGACATTCCAATGTCATAGAGGTTATCTCCCAGGAGCTGGGGACCAAGGCTCAAACTTTTGGGGGGCAAGGTTAATCCTTTACTGCACAGAAACTATTGTCAATTCCTTATTGTCAATGTTAATTGCTATGCTGCATACAACAAACATTTAAAATATCCCCGCACTAGGTCTAGTGGGGTCCAAATTAAGAATAGGAGTAGTCACACTCTCAGAGAGGGGACCAGCAGAGGACATGACACACTTATCTGTGACATAAGTTAAAAAGTGTTCAGTGCCACAATAATGGTTCAAAGTGTGATGGGAATTTTGAGGAAGGAAAGAATGAATCCCACTGGGAAGACTAGATCTCATGGAGAAAGCAGCTTCTGAGATGCCCTTGAAAGTCAGGGATTTGGAGAAGAAGAAATGGGCAAAGTACATGCTAGATCTGTGCTGTCTCCTATGGTAGCCACTGGCCACATGTCTATTTAAATTTAAATTTGATTTAAGTTAAATAAAGTTGAAAACTCAGTGCCTCAGTTGCACTTACCATACTTCAAGTGCTCTGCTCAATAACCACACGGGCTAGTGGCTACTGTATTGAACAGTGCAGATCTGTGGAACATTTCCACAAGGGCGGAAAGTTCTGTTGGGCAGCACCGATTTACATAAAGGGATCAGCCTAGGCAAAGGTGTGAAGAGAGGCAGGAAAGTTTGAGATCACAGAGTATTGGATTAGTGGGGCAAGTCATCCGTTTTGGCTGGATCCCAGGCTGTGGGAAGAGGAGGTGAGAGACCAGCCCTTTCCACAACTCCAGGAGTCACCACAGGTCACCCCCATGCCAGTGTTAAGGACAGCTTCCCCTCCATGGAGGTGCCTGACCTGAGACAGCTGGATTTCCTAGCCTCACAGACCGATGAAGAATGAAAGTGCATAATCAAGGGTAGTTGGATGGCACAGGGCATTTGGATTTGTTTAGAAACCTTTAATCTCTAGAGACTCTTCTAGGCCATAATGCTGCTCAAAGAATGATAACTATATTGTCATTAAATATATCATGTTGCTTTTGGTTGTAAGGCTTCTCGGTTTCTGACTACACTGTCTTCATAAATTGTGACTCATATAACATGGTTGCCTGTTCACAACTTAAATAAATTTGTATTTTTCTAGCTTATATATTTAAGTGGGGTTAATTCTATAGCAAACATATTTAGAACCATAAACAGCGTTTAATCATGTGGGACCATAATACAATGACACCGTTGTATATGCA
>NW_007726416.1:59980-61166 GCF_000696425.1 Galeopterus variegatus | reverse complement strand
GATGAAGAATGAAAGTGCATAATCAAGGGTAGTTGGATGGCACAGGGCATTTGGATTTGTTTAGAAACCTTTAATCTCTAGAGACTCTTCTAGGCCATAATGCTGCTCAAAGAATGATAACTATATTGTCATTAAATATATCATATTGCTTTTGGTTGTAAGTCTACTCGGTTTCTGACTACACTGTCTTCATAAATTGTGACTCATATAACATGGTTGCCTGTTCACAACTTAAATAAATTTGTATTTTTCTAGCTTATATATTTAAGTGGGGTTAATTCTATAGCAAACATATTTAGAACCATAAACAGCGTTTAATCATGTGGGACCATAATACAATGACACCGTTGTATATGCACTGCCTTATTGTAATTTAATAGTCTGACCTTACTTGGGAAAAGTAGAAAATTAAAGGAGGTAAAGTGGAGACAACACCAGTCAGAGTAGAAGACATGAACTAAGGAAATGTTGAGGACATGGAATGATTCGCCCTAGAGGCAGAAAGACAAAGAAGCAAACACAATTGTGTTCAGGAATGCTTGAATGATACTTTATTTCACTGAATCTAAGACACCATCAAATGTAAGATGTACCCATATTTTATGTACCACTAAGAAAGAAAAAGTGCTGCTAATTAAATTATGGCATGCTGATGATTATAAGATGAATTCCGATTTTACTAATATTAAAGTGTGAAAAAATGTGCATGTTAGAATAAAAGAAATGGGTATTGTACAAAAACTGGTGATCAGACGTACTTCGCTGACACCAAGGAGCCAACATTTATTAAGCATGTGTCTTCAGGGCCTTGTGCTGGGGCGGGGGATGGAGTGGTGGCAGATAAAGAAAGGAATGGGAAACACCCTTTGGTCATTAAGAAGCTTGCACTCAGTGGGTTCAAAGGAGGGAACGATCACAGAATTTGAGGAATGTTGTTTGTGTTAAATTTTGAGCAGTGGATAAATAGTTTCAACTACCAGTAAAGGAGAAAAGGGGATGATAACATAGCAGAAGGAAAGCTCAGCTATGTTCAGGGGACACCATAGACACCCTATGAAATGTACAAAAGAGATAAGATAGGAAAAGTAGGTTGAAGCAAGAAGGTTTTGAGCAGAGAAGTAATAATCTTTTGGAAAATTAATTAATTTGCCAGCAGACTATAAACCCTTGTATTTGCAAATCCTTT
>NW_007726416.1:42254-59366 GCF_000696425.1 Galeopterus variegatus | reverse complement strand
TCTTTTGGAAAATTAATTAATTTGCCAGCAGACTATAAACCCTTGTATTTGCAAATCCTTTTAGCTGCCAGTGACAGAAATCCAATTTAAAAAAAGGTGCAAGTAAAAAAGGGGATTTATTGGAAAGGTACTATAGGGGCTCAAAGAATGAAAAAGAATTCACAGGAAGCAGAGAAGCTCTGAGGACTTGAAGGTTTGAAATTAGGACTCAGTGTGACCCTCCAGGATCACCTCTCCGTTCATCACTCTGTATTCATTCTCACCCACTGCAGACAGGGTTTCTCCACCTGGTGTGTGTGTTGAGGGAGGCTTAGACGGGTGGAGGGTAGTGGCCATGGGACTCAGTGTGACCCTCCAGGATCACCTCTCCGTTCATCACTCTGTATTCATTCTCACCCACTGCAGATAGGGTTTCTCCACCTGGTGTGTGTGTTGAGGGAGGCTTAGACGGGTGGAGGGTAGTGGCCATGACAGTCTTGGGCCCATAGCCTTCTAGCTTCCAGACCCTGGTATCAAGGGTCTTTCTAGGTTCATTTCACTTAGAATAAACCTGGGGAGGGAACTTGACTGGTTTAGTTTGGGCCATGTATGTTGAAGATGATCACAGCTCTGTACTGTGTTTAAGTTTAGAAAGTTAGAATCCTTCAAAACCACTTTTATTTGGTTCAATCTTTTTGTAAACATCTGCAGAAGAGAGACCCTCAATTTAAAAAATGGAAGGCTGCTTAGTTGGAGGGAACCAGTGAAAAAGGAAAAATGATGATAATAATAGTGGAGAAAGTTCACGCTCAGTTCAGTTATGTGTGAGAGCTGCAGCCCATGTGCTGCTGTTAACAGAGACTGGGGAGCCGGGAGGGAGCTGTCAGGTGTGCAGGAAGAGGGGTGTGATTTTGACAAGGAAACAAAAATGTCAACAAACTGTCAGTGTGGTCTGGGGCCGGGAGGAAGACAAAGGTTTGGGACTACCCTCCTAGATATGAAAGTAGATGGAATTCCCGAAGGAGAAGCACAGAAGGAAGGTCTGAGGACGAGAGCTTGGGAGTATGTATTTAGGTGGGAAGAGGACCGATCGGTAAATTAGACGGGTTAGCAGAAGACTGCTGTGTCGTAGAAACTGGGAGGGGGGAAACTCTCATGTGCAGGAGGGTGTGGCTGGGGGCATATAACAGCCATAAAAATCGAGAAGGATGAAGACCATGAACAGATGTGGCAAGATGTAGGCAGGATGCAAGGTGTTACAGAATCGAGAGGAGTTTGTTGACTGACACGCTGAAATGACTAAAGAGTCCCTGACACCAAAGTTTGCAGTGATAAAGGTCAGTGTTTAATAAATGGCCAAAGGAGCCCATGGCAGCTAAAGGAGCTTTAAGCCCTTGGACTCTCGGATAGCTTAAAATTACAAGCATTTATAGGGCAAAAATTGAGCAGGGGTCTTGGGAGGCGTGTGGGAATCTGATTGTTCGGGGTGACATCAGCAGAGTTATCTCTAGCATCTTGAGGGATGTTTCAAATGGCTCCTCCAAGTCTGGGTGGGGGTATGTGAGCTTCAAAGCATACTTTGGTTGATGGCAGTTCTACAAAACAACTCAAGATTGTCGTTATTGATATTATCTTAAGGCTTTTATTGTGGAACAAACATCTAGTGGCCCTGAGATCTTGTTTAGCTATAGAGAGCTATGTGTTTAACTAACTCTTAGCAAGCTTTATCAGCATTCCTGGGAATTCAGACCATTCAGTCTTGTTCAAGCTGATTTTTTCTCCAGCTACTCCCTGCTCCCAACCAAGACCTGCTCTGACTGGGGGTGGGTTGGGGGTGTAGAGATAGCTTTTTACACAGGAATATTGGGGTAGCTGCCCTGTTTCACAAGTGGGAACAAGCACCCAGGTAGACAGGTATCCTTGGTAAAGAAGAGGGACCTTTCTCTCGACCACAACAAGTGGCTTAGATAGGTAGAAGGAAAAATGTTCAGGAAATTAATGCTATTTATTATGGAAAGACAGTGATAGATTCTTATTCTTTTGGAGGATTTGAAAATAACATGGTGTTATACTTGACCTGAATGAGGGTTGTGTTCTTAATAACTGGATCCCCAAGCTATTATGTTGGAATTTGGGAGAGTGGTACAAGAACAGTGTTTATAACTGGATCAGGAGGTCTGTGGACCAGAGCTTGGAAGCAGCAGACTCGAGTGCCTGTGCCATCTTCTGTTCCCACACACATGGAGTGAGCACTGCCTCAGCCATGACAGAAGACAAGAGAACAGACTTTAAAACAACCACGTTGTGCAAAAAGCCAAGTATTGGGTGCATTCTCTTGCTCAACCCCATTCTAAACACTGGTTGGACGGTTCCTAATTCAGTTCTCATATAAACCCCACTGTGGTAGTAAAGATTTCCTCTACTGCATACGCACCTTGCCTTCCCTTACCATACACATCCAGATAGGTGAACTTTGCATGAAACAATCCACTTCTCATAGTATTTTTAGGGAAAAGTGATTTATTCCCTTACTTAGGGGAACAGAAAAGAGATTGGAAAGAGTAGAGAAAATCCAAACTGATCTGGGTTCTGCTGAAAGAAGTCAACCCAGCTATCCCTACACCCAAGTGATAACCTGGAGTCGAACTTGGACACCTGGTCAGTTGGAAGCTGGCTTTGTGAAACTTGCCGATAATCAGGGTGGCCAGGGCAGCAAAGGCATCACAGAGTTCTACCACCTATGTGGTTTATGTAGTACTATTCATTTAATGAAAGCACAAGCAGGATTCATAGTCCCCACCCAGCCCCCGCAAATTTGAGATGTCTCCCGTGTTTCATTTCATTGCAAAAGAACAGACAGCTATTGCCTGGGGGATCAACACCAGATTGGAAGCAGCTGACTTCCCACCCCGCACTGTATCAGTCTGTTTTTGTGTTGCTATAACAAACCCCCAGACTAGGTAATTTATAAGGAAAAAAGGTTTATTTAGAGCACGATTCCGAGGCAGCTGTATCTGGTAAGGGCCTCAGGCTGCTTCTACTCATGATGGAAAGTGGCGGGAAGCGGGCACATGCAAGGAGATCAAGTGGCAAGAGGAAGCAAAAGAGAAAAGGGGGGTGCCAGGCTCCTTTTAACAACCAGCTCTCTTGGGAACTAAGAAATCACTCACTTCCTATGCAAGGAGATCAAGTGGCAAGAGGAAGCAAAAGAGAAAAGGGGGGGTGCCAGGCTCCTTTTAACAACCAGCTCTCTTGGGAACTAAGAAATCACTCACTTCCTGCCCTCCCCCACCACCAGGGAGGGCATTAATCTATTCACAAGGGATCCACCCCCACGATCCAAACATCTTCCAGCATTGCCACATTGCAGATCAGTTTTCAACATAAGCTTTGGGGGGACAAACATATCCAAACTGTGTCACCCGTCAATCACTAGGAAATGAGGCATGACTGAAAGTGGTACCCACAAGGAAGGCTGTATGCCATACATGGGTCTGAGGGCAAGTGTGCTGGACTGTTCTCACAGAGAACTAAATCCCATGCCAGGAGGGCCTTGTGGCCCAATCTGACCTTCACGGCCATCCAGAGAGTGTCTGCACCTGCAGTATAAAAACATTCCCCATTAGCAGATTGGATAAAACACTCAATCCTGACCCTCAGACTTGCAGATGGCATTACAAAATGTCATTTGGGCCAGCCATTGAGAACGTTAGGTTTTGGATTTATTTTAAAAGGTAAATTGACAAAAGAATCTTGGCTGTAGTAAATTATTGTCTGTTTAGCCCAGCACATCTCACACTTTACTGTGCCTGTGAATAACCTGGATATCTTGGCAAAAATGCAGATTCTGACTCAGTAGGTTTGGGATGGGACCCAAGATTATGCATTTCTAACAAGCACCTAGGAGGTGTTGCTGGTCTGCCGACCAGGCTTCAAGTAACAAAGCCCTAGAGACCCCTCTGATCATCATTTGAAGTTGAGCTCAAATGTCACCTCCCCTCTGGGGCCTTTCCTGATATCATCTCCCTTTCTAAAGCAGAATTTATCGTTACCTCAGTTGTGTTCCTAAAGCGTTTTGCGCATTTGTGCCTTGAGGCACTTACTTTGTGTTGTGATTTTCTTGATCAGTGGTTCCCAGCCCCAGCTGTACATGAGTCAACTGGGATGCTTTTGAAAAAATATCAGTGCCTGAGCCCTCCTTGCAGAGTTCCTGATTTTATTGTGGTCCCAACTCTTTTTTTTTTTTTTTTAAATGACACTGTTTTTAAAGACTGGTACTAAAGTCTCAAATGAATTTATCTGGGAGAGTATTGCCTGCATATGTTTTGCAAACTGTGTTCCCAGGGGCACAAGAGGTTCTTTGGGGCTGCTTCAGGACCTACTCTGGGGATGGAAGATGGAAGAACAGGAAGGAGCAGAGTGTGTAGGGACAAGGCAATGGACCCAGCCATAGAGGATGGGGGACTGTAAGGAGGGGAAGCCCACCTTACTCTTTTCCCAACAATTTGTTCATCCTGATCTTGGGCAAACCAATCAGCCCAACAAAGAATACTTAGCCTACTCTGAGCAGGTATTTTTACAGGAACCCAATCCTTTACCCTTCCTGAGAACTCAGTAATATAGAGTTTTACGGAGGTGAGAACAGGTACAGATTGCAAGTTACAGGGCCACAACTAGAACTAGGACTTCTGGCCCCAAGTCCTTTTCACTTTTCATGGTTCCCTGCAAGAAAGCTATGAAGTTTGAGGAAAAAATGGCCCAAGGGAAGTTTTAGTTTTCTGTTATCCACACTGCTCAGATAAATACAGAAGGCACCTGGCTTCCTGGTGGCCTGGGTGGAATGGGAGTCTGGGGTGTGGGAGGGATAGGCGGGCACCGACAGAACACCTGAAGAACTTGGATTTGCCCAAGCTGCTGGGAAGAAGCTTCCCGCCCCGGGTCCTGGTCCTCTGGTTGCCAGCCTCTTCTGGCCTCCAGCCTTCTCCATGTCTTCCTTTCCCCACACCTTTCCTTTTCCCTAAGAGAGTACAAAGTTCTACCTCCACTAGGAAGCTGGCAGCTGCTGGTCTTGCATCTCCAACTCTCCCCTGACGTCTGCTCTGCCGTGGCATTTGAGGGGTTGCAGAGTGTAGCATGATCACAGACCTTTTTCATCCTCCTGTGAGCAGGAAGGGTGCATGTGGCAAAGCTGTGGCAGAGGATGCAATCACGGATATGATAAGAAGTCCTAGAATGCAGGTTCCCTGAGGGCAAGGATTTGTGTCTGTTTTCTTAATTGCTGTATTTCAGGGTCTGAAACAGTGACTGACAGACAACTGGTAGATGCTCAGTAAATATTTATGGAAAAAAATGAATGAATGAATACTTTTATAGGTGTCCACTAGGTGCTAGACACTGTGCTAGGTGCTTACCAATGGAGTTTGGATGTGTTGTCCCCTCCAAAACTCACTTCTCTCTCTCTCTTGCTTCCTCTCACCATGTGATCTGCTTGTACCCGCTGGCTGCCTGCCGCTTTTCCGCCATGAGTAGAAGCAGCCTCAGGCCCGTGCCAGATGCAGCTGTCCCAGAATCGTAAGCCAAATAAACCTCTTTCCTTTATAAATTACCCAGTCTCAGGTATTTCTGTTATAGCAACACAAAACGGACTAAAACACTTACTTACATCATGTCATTTCCTGTTAGCTATTGAGGTATCCCATTTATGTTCCATGTGGAGGCAGGAGCCTGGAGATGAAGAGAATGCACTTTGCTAGCTGTGTGACCTTGAGCCATTGATTTAATTTCCCTGAGCTTTAGTTTCACCATCTGTTAAAAAAAAAAACAGAAAACAGGTGGTAACTCTGGCCACATAGGGTAGATGAGATGAGTAAGTGAGTTAATGTATCTAAAGTGCTATAGAGCTAGGGCTGGGTCTGGAGCTCACAGACCCCTCAAGCCCATTGTCCAGACTGGGTCACAAACCCTTCACATGCAGGTCTATGAGCTAGGTAACCGGAAAAAGGTCCCTGTAACCTTGATTGAAGGAATAGTCAGCTTTATTTAGCACACACACATCTCAGAGCTAGGCAGTCCAAAGAGAAACTCAGAAACTCAACTGCTACCAGCAAAGTCCAAAAATTGAGCAGCTGCCAGCAAAGTAAACATGCTCTAATTTTAGACTCCAGCTCTGTGGCCAGCTGCTGTTTCATGGACTCTGAAGAACACACAACAGCAACAAACTAAAAAGATACATTGGCGCACATGTGCACTAACTCCACCCACACACAACTTGTCTACAAAGAATGTGCTGCACCACCCCCAACTGGACCTGAGGCAAGGCGGCCTGACTAAACTATTCTGTTTTCCTCACAAGTTCTCAGCCTGTCTCTGGCCCCAAGAAAATGCAAACTGGAAGAAGAGAGAAACTTTGTTTGTGTTTTGTGACATAGAACTTCAGCAGGGTTTGGTGACATGGAACTTCATATGTACCCTTTCTGCTCATAGGAGAATGAATGTAGGTCTGTGGCCATGTACCACTCTGCAACTCCTTAAATGCCATTTTGATTTTCGGTCTCTTCTATTGGGGCCTAGTGTGAGAGCTTAGTCCAAAACAATGATCCCTATTAATTTTTAGTTAACACTTTTGACATTCTCATCAAAAGGAGAGATGAAAACTTTGTCATGGATCCACCAAAACTTTTGGGGACCACCTATCAAAGGGAGGACTTATTCTTCATTTTGCAAATGAGAAAATAGACCCAGAGAGATTGAGTAACTTTTTTTTTTTTTCCTGACCAGTAAGGGGATTGCAACCCTTGGTGTGGTGTTGCCCGCACTGCACTCAGCCAGTGAGCGCACCAGCCATCCCTATATAGGATCCGAACCTGCAGCCTCAGCGCTCCCAGCGCCGCTGCACTCCCAGCGCCACACTCTCCCGAGCGAGCCACGGGTTCAGCCCAGACAGTTGGTTTTTAAAGGAAGAGTGCTTACCCAGATACCCCCTTCTGCCAGTTGTAGAATTCGAATTAGTTAATAGCCATAAAATTACATCAAATTGGTGACCGCATGTGACTAGGTTGGGACTTCTCGATCTGGCTAGAGATTTCATCCTCTTGGCCCATTGGGACATCTGCGAGTGTTCTCTCTGAAGATGGAATGACAAGGTGGCCCACCCCTCAGGGTTTTTCACTGACTCATGCTTTCCACTGTGGTTCCTAGAGCATATTTCTGACCTCAGGAAAATTTCTTTGAAAAAATTTGCTTGATGTCGTCAAATGCCATCCAGATTTATGCATTTGCTTTCAGTGACTTCCTGAATGTCACTTCTGTGAGTTTCAATTAGATTCAGCCACAAGTAACAGACTAAAAATAACATTGGGTTAAATAAGGTAGAAGTCTGGAAGTAGACAATCCGGGATGATATGGCAGCCCTGCTCCACAAAGTCCTCAGAGACCCCAAACTGAGACCTTTGCCAGCTCACTGCTTGCTGCTCTACAGGGTGGGGTGGCCCTTGACCTCATAGTCCAAGATGGCGGCAGGAGCTCTAGTCACCATTTCTGCATTTGCGGGAGCAGGATGGCTAAAGAAGGAGGAAGGGGCATGGCTGCCACACACTGCCCACTGGACACGTCTAGCTGCAAAGAATGCTGGGAGAAGTATTTATTCTGAATAGGCATACGCTGAGCTGCAAAGAGGGGATTCTGGAAGAAAGGAGAAAACATACACTGGAGGAAAGAGCAGTGCCTGCAATAGCAGCCAAGAACACACCCACTTGTTTCCATGAAGCACCAGCTGAGAATTGTTAGGAAGCTCATCTCTAAGGACAAAATGTTTAGTCATTGCCTCCCCCTCCATCCCTCCTGCTCAGATGCCTTCTTGTTCCCATCTCAAGTGTGCAGCAGACAGGTCAGAGATAAATGGGTCTTTCTAAAGCATTGTGTTGATGCCAGGAACTTCTGTTACAATTGAGCTCAAAGAAACTCAGAAGTAGGACCTGAGCACTGAGTCCTTGCCATCGTTTATTTTGAAAGAGCACGGGATTTCTTCCTTTTATCCCCAGTGCTATCAATCTAGGGGCAAGCAAATGAGGTCAGCAGATCCAAGGTGATTCTCCTTGGGAAAGACTGTGAAGGCCGCTCCACTAACTGCTCTGCACATCCATCGTGACCACTCCCACGCTGGCCTCTCCTGAGGCTGAGCTGGCCTGCCTTTCCCATACTCTAGGGGGTCCTTGATTGATTACCACGTGCAAGAGGGTGAGACAAGGCTAATTGCATGATATTTTCATGGCCTCCATGGTGATTCATGGTCTTAAGTTGTTTTCCTAGGAGTGGTGAGGGGTTTGCCTCATGTCACTCCCCTCCTCTTAATGAACAATGAAACTGATGCCATGGATTTAATTTGATTTTAACTTTTAGAGGATCAGAAATATGTATTTTGCTCAGTCCAATAGTCTATAGCCATTATGGCAGTTAATCACATAGACTTTAGATAAACAAGTGTGGGAACTTGCAACAGGGAAAAGATTAGCTTAAAGAATGTTCTGTTTATTTTAAAGAAAAATGTAGCCAGTTAAGCATAAAGTCATAATAATTTGGACAATAGTCAAAAATGATTTACAGTCACCAGATGCTTACCTCTGCTTTTGCTTTAAAGATAACAGTACTACACACAGATATAAGTTGTTTTTTGCAGATTTTGAGGTTGGGGTGACCTGAACATAATCACATCAATCATCTGGCACTCAGACAAGATGACTCCAAGAACCAAAGTAGATCAAGTTTAGGGAAGACGCTGAAGCTTGCACAAGAGCCAGCCCATCAGAGGTGTCCATGAGCTCTAGCCCTTCACCTTTAATTTTTGCCTTTAAAAAGCCATGATTGAAAGCTAATGTGAAGTTTGGGTTTAAAGAGATAACTTCCCAATCTCCTCGGTTGGCCTTTGCAATAAAACCTATACTTTCTTCTCTGCAAATTTCGGTGTTCGGTGATTGACTTAGCTGCACATCAAGCATGCGTACCTTTTTGGTTCAGTCCAACTGAATAGCGCATTGTTTTGAGATGCCCGGCTGGCTTAAAGCATATAAATGTGACCACAGAAAAGTCCATCTGAGTTTGAATATCTTTAAGTGTCGAGTTAGGGCTGGGTCTGGAGCTCACAGACCCCTCAAGCCCGTTGTCCAGATTGGGTCACAAACCCTTCACATGCAGGTCTGTGAGCTGTAGGAATTCTTTATTTATTCTAGATACAAGTCTCTTATCAGATATATACACTTTGCAAATATTTTCTCCCAATAAGTTGGTTGCCTATCGTTATGGCTTTTTTGTATGTATGATTTCAAGCTATGCTTACAAAACAAAATTGATGAAGTCCAATTTATCTGTGTTTTAGTTGGTTGATTGTACTTTTTGGTGTCATATCTAAGTCAGGTGTACATTTAACTTTATAAGAAACTGACAGACTGTGTGTGTGAGTTGTGCATGTCTTAGCACAGAAACATGCTCATCAAGATAGATACTCTTGACTGAAGCTCAGAGGTAGCAACCATACAACTTAAACCTTGCTTTGGATGGATACAGGGGTGAATGAGGAATTTGTGGAAGAAGTGGGTAAGGTGAAGGAAAAAAAAATACCAATTCATGCACTTTTTAAACATTATCTACCAATTGCAATCAAAGAAAATAGGCTTGGTTTGAAAATACATGTTTATAATTTAGAGATGTGTTGTTCCTGGTAGTCCATTAATTGCTCCATTTTACAGTGGAGACAATTCTTAGACCCTGTTTCCTTATGTGTAAAATGGAGGCACTGATTCCTACCTCACAGGGTTCTTGTGAGAAGTGAACGAGAGAATGCTTAGAAAAGCATCTGTCAGCTTAAAGCTTAAGTGCAAGGTGGTGGTGTTGTGTATGACAAATTCACACAAATGGTTTTCCCCTGAATAGCTACCATGGAACATTGTCTTAGTCACTTCAGGCTGCTGTAACAGAACATCATAGACTATAGACTAGGTGACTTAAACAGCAATCATTTATTTCTCACATTTCTGGAGACTAGGAAGTTCAAGATCAAAGCACTGCCAGATTCAGTGTCTGGTGAGGGCCCTCTTCTTGGTTAACAGACGGCCACTTCTTTGCTGTATCCTCACGTGAAGAAAAACAGTGAGAGATCATTTCTCTTGCGTCTCTTCTTGTAAGGGCACTAATCCCATTCATGAGGGCTCCACTCTTGTGATTTAATTACCTCCCAAAGGGGCCCGCCTCCAAAAACCATTGGGGATTTAGGCTTCAACATAAGAATTTAGGGTGGGGACACAAACATTCAGCCCATAGCAAACATTTCATATGTGTTATGCCATTTTACATTTATCAACTCGTTTACCTCCTTAAGAAGGAAGTACTGTTGCTATCATTCCCATTTTACAGATGAGGAACTCAATGCCTGGACAGGTTTACCTCTACGGGCCACACAGGTGTGAATGGCATAACTGGGATTTGAACCGACGTAGAACCGGCTCAAGTCTGAGCTACTGCGATCATGCTCTCTGCCCTTCTAAGATGTTAGCATCCCCACCTTACAGTAACTCTCTCCATCCACAGCCTTTGTTTACTCATGGGAGAGTTGCTATATTCAAATTCTTTGGAGTGTTATCCACTAGATTTAACAGAAGAAAGCTGAAAGTTAGCCTAAAATCTTGTTTTTTTTTAAAGATGACCAGTAAGGGGATCTTATCCGTTGACTTGGTGTTGTCAGCACCACACTCTCCCAAGTGAGCTAACCGGCCATCCCTATAACAGGGATCCGAACCCGTGGCCTTGGTGTTATCAGCACCACACTCTCCTGAGTGAGCCACGGGCCAGCCCTTTGCCTAAAATCTTAATGATTTCCCATTTTGGTCTTCTCGGAGTAAGACTACTAGGTCAGCCATATTCTTAGTGCACACTATAACAGTCTTTGTATTTACAGGACAATCAGAACCACCAACCTGATGGGGCAGATCCCATGAGCTCCTACATGTGGCTGTCTTTCCCAGGACATGCAGCGTGGTGTCCAACTGAGGTGCAAAATGACCAGTGGCACTGAATGCTAAGAGAGGGGCTTTGCCACATCCACAGCGATTTGGTTGTTTACCTGAATCTCTCTGTCCTCACTGCCTGCACAGTCTGGCCTTACTTCTTGTAGACTTCTCTAGTGCCGCAGGCTCTGCCTCCTTTTGTCTGATAGGCTGTGGGTAACCACATTGGAGAGGCACTTTGTGTGACTAGGTGGGGACAGGTGGGGAGGGACAGAACAGCATTTCTTTCTATTTTCCATTTTAGAACTGCTAGGAACCACCAATTAAGATCTGTAAATTGACCTGAAAATAAAGGACAGTTTTTAAGCAAAATAATCATGGGGGTCTAAAAATTACATGTGCCTGCACTGTGGTTACAGAGCATGAGCTGTGGAAATTTTGAATTAGGTGAAACTGAAGTCAACAACTCCTGAAACTACTGAATATTCAAATCAAGAAGAACCAACTGAGAAAACCACCTGGGCTGCTATCTTCAGCATTTTCTACAGAACAATTGGAAGCCGAAGTCACCAGGGACTGGCTGACTCAATCTCCAGCATTGACTAAATCAGATAGGAAATTACCAGTTGTACCTAAATGGAGCTAAAACAAAACAAAACTGAGAATCTCCTACAACTTTATAACCACTTGAAAAAAGCAACCAAAACCGAATAACCCATCTGGACCAGTTTCCTGTTGGTAAATGAAGTGTATTAACCTGGGGGAGCCCCAACACCCTTCCCAGCTGAAATAGTCATGATTCTGTAAGACAGCTAAGGTTAGCATGGGCCATCATGATCAACAGCAATCCCCCACAAACCTGTGATTTATGTTCACATCTGCTGTGGGTTAAACATCCCCAAAAGTTTATGTGTTGAAAACATGATTCCCATTGTTAAGAGGGTGGGAAATCCCATTATTGTATTGAAAGGTGGGGCCTTTAAGAGGTGATTAGATTGTAATGACTATGCCCTCATAAATGGAGTAATCCATTCATGGAGTAAGGGTTTAATAGGTTATCAGGGAGCGGTTCTGATGGCTTTATAAGGAGAGCAAGTGAGCATGTTAACTCACTTGCTCATGCCATTCTCACCATGTGATACTCTGGCTGCCACGGGACCCGGTAGAGAGTTCCCATCCAGAGGAAGGCCCTCATCAGATGCACCACCTGCACCATGGACTGCCCAGCCTCCAAAACTGTGAGAAATAAATTTTGTTTCTTTATAAATTACTCAGTTTCGGGTATTCCATTATCAGCTACAGAAAATGGACTAATACAACATCCACACTGCCCTGTGTGGTCTCCTGGGTGGCACAGTATGGAGCAAGATTCAAGATCACTTCAGAAGCCCCTAGAGAAAGCCTAATCC
Organism: Galeopterus variegatus; assembly: GCF_000696425.1. Taxonomy (NCBI): domain Eukaryota; kingdom Metazoa; phylum Chordata; class Mammalia; order Dermoptera; family Cynocephalidae; genus Galeopterus; species Galeopterus variegatus. The sequence continues at coordinate 46,984 of NW_007726416.1, read as the reverse complement.
TAAGCTTCTCAGGGCAAGTGGTGAACAGGAATCTGCAAAAATCATTAGTTCCGCTGGCTCGTTAAGATCCCCAGTGTTTTCTCTTTCCCTTTAAGAATCAAGTCATCTGAAAAAATGAAGACAAAACACCCTGAGGTTTGCTACTTTAGTTTTAATTTTCAACAGATTCAAAGACAGAATGGAATTTATATCAAGCGATTTTTTTTTCCTGGTGGCTGGCCAGTACATCAATCCGAACCCATGACTTAAGTGTTGTTATCAGGTCACGCTCTAACCAACTGAGCTAACCAGCCATCTTATGTTAACTGATTGTAAAGAATTATATACAACCAAAGTTCAATTCACAGCTTATGTTTTGTTGTTCTTATGTTATTCTTTTCTGTTGTGTGTTTACCCATGAATTCAGTGTACGTCTGTTGTTTATCTTATTATAAAATTAAATTACATCCTTTCTTTTCTTCAAGAGTTGACATTTCCAAATGTGGCTTCTCATTCAAAAAATTCATTCTTAGCATTGCCAAAAAAACCTCTATTTCATTCAAATGAATCAGCTCCTCTAAGTAGCAAGTAATAATCTGGAATTAACTAAAAGGTATGGGTTGTCACTAAAATGCCCTGTTGGGCAACATGGTAAGAAAACTGTGTCACAAATAAAATCATTTACCGATCAGCCTTTTCAGGAAGGGCGTGAGGAGGACAGAGTCAGTGAGAAAGCACAGACTCTGGGATCGAAAGCACAAAGTCTCCTATCCATAAACCACGTTTCCTGGGGTAAAAAACTTCATGCCTCGGGGCTTCGAGGACCTCATCCATGAAGGGGAGGTAGTAATCTGCTATGCCTACTTCAAGTATTTGTTCTTGGGACCACATGGAATCATGGACATGAAAATGTTTTGTAAGTGCCAGAGGACCACTCAGCTGCAGACTGTAACTATTCAGCAGCAGTTAGATTGCTTTGAGAGACAACAAAGAAGTCCCTATATTTGTATTCAGTCCTCAGACACTGTGGAGCGCTGCTGAGGGGACCCCTCTTCCATCCTAGCAGACCCCATGAAGGCTCATAACAGCCACTGTGGCCTTAGGCCTAGATTCATCTCACAGAATTTCCTCTTTTCACCGCAATTCTGGCCACAACGACTCCCCTGAATCCGTGGCAAGTATATCAAATTTGATCAACAAGAAACCAGAGGACTTTTTGTGAAGTTGTATTTGAGCCTGGCTACTTGCGAATGAATAAAAGGTTGCCTTAAGCAATTTCACTATGATTCCAGCAGAGGGAGACAGGGCTGCACTTTCCCGCAGGAAGTGCAATTCGATTTAAAGGTTTGTGTTATGAAGAGCCAGCCTGCCTCCCTCTCTCCTTTCTTATCAGATGAGGGTAGTCATAATTTTAATATTTCTAGGTGGAGAAATACATGGCTGAAGGCCATTACAAATTCGGCTGTACTTCCAAAGTGGGTTTGCATTTTATTGATCACAAGAGCCACGCCGGCATTCGGCAACAGCAGCAAAGGCTGTTATGGAGTCAGTCTCCTGACAAGGCTTTGCACCTGGAACCGGCAACGTTGGCGGTCAACCCAGCATCCACTTTGTCTTCCTCCTCCCTGATCGGAGCCAATTTTGTTCAACATCTGCCCCGTTCCCAGTCCAGCTGGGGATCCTGATGAGTCTAGGCCCATCTGAGCACATTTTTTCCCTGGTAAAGGTAATTGGTCCGGGGTGGACCCTACTTGGTCCAGTCTGAATGAAGGAAAGGGCTTGTCTTCCATGCTCTTAAAAGAGCTTTTCCTTTTCTCTCCCGCTGAGTAAATGAGGAAACTTGCTGCTGTTGGCTGCCGTATTGCAACCAAGAGTGAAACAGCCAGAGGAAAAAGAGGACACATGAAAGACAGAAATAAACTGGGATTTTTTTTTATGACACCAGTGAATCACTAAATCAAACAACTCTGTAACCTGGAATTCTTGTTTTGTGAGAGAATACATTTCTGTTTAAGCCAGTTTGAGTTAAACCTCTATTTTTTGCAAATAAGGTTGCCTTGGCAGATAAAGGAGCTGTATGGACTGATGGACTCCCTTTAGTTTCCCTGAGTCTGCCCCGTGGTCTTCAGTCCACTGGGTGGGTGGGAATAGTGGGCTGCGAAACACTACTTTTCACTTTAAACTATCTGTTAGTTTTCCATGGGTCACTTGTTGAGGTAGTTGTTCATATTATTTCTGTGCTATTATTCTGTTTCACTGACACAGCACTTCATAAATATTTATTATTTATGCCTTGTCCTAGGTGAATCTATAATTTGGAGGAATTATCTCCAAGTGAGGAGATTGCAGTATAGCAAGTCAGAAAATTCCAAAGTCACCCAAGAGTCCATGTCCATGCTGGAAATACCATGTAATTTATAAGTGCTCTTCTCACTTCTAGTTCTAGCATTATGGAGGGGAAAGATCAAATGATCTAAAACAGCAAGCCACAATAGTTTCAACAAATACAAATCTTTAATGCTGTCTTCCTTCTATCTCTTTCTCAGGGGTGGGGGAATATATACAATCGTTCCCCAGAATCCACGGGGGATTGGTTCAAGGACCGCCTTTGGATACCAAAATCCACGGATGCTCAAGTTCCTGATATAAAATGGCATAGTATTTGCACATAACCTATGCATATCCTCTCGCATACTTTAAATCATCTCTAGATTACTTGTAATACCTAATACAACGTAAATACTATGTAAATGGTTGTTATCCTGTTTGTTGTATTGTTTAGGGAATAACAAGAAAAAAGTCCGTACATGTTTAGAACAAACACAATTTTTTTCCTAATATTTTCAATTTGTGGTTGGTCGAATCCATAGATGCGGAACCCACAGATACGGAGGGCCAACTGGATATCTTTTCCTTACTGACTCTTTATTGCTAGTTCCTATTTATAACCTCTAATTAATATAAACTAGAGGCTACATTTTAAAAACGACTTATGGCTCCTGGTGGAAAGAGCTAGCAAAAATAGGAAGGAGGGGTTGCCTCCTGGAAGGAGACAGAAGTGCCCAACTTCCCAAGAAGGGTTTTGGCCAAGTATTTAATGGATCACTCAGAGACTCACTAGATAATTGGTCTAAACATTCATAAAACATTTATTATTTGACCATAACGACGAGAAAAAAAGAATCAAAAAGAAATGTAGTTTTACATCCAACAGTGTACAGTGTCTTGTGGTGGGAGTGAAAGGAGGATGAATAAGACGCAGTGATGTTGTTCGTGTTGTCCTTAGAGGAAGAGGACTAATACAGTGGACGTGAGGCAGTGGCACAGAGTAAGTGCCATTGGTGCACAAGAGGGAGCACGTGAGTGGTCAGGAGAGGCTGTTCGCGGAGGAGATGAGCTTCATGTAATGGTTTGGGTTTGGGTGCACTTTCCAAGGTGAGAAAAATTGGGGCAATGGCGGTGTCATGTCTTAAGAAGTTAAATTCATCGCTACTCAGAAATACTTTTTAATTCAAACCACATTATTGAATTTTCCCCTAAAACATATTAATGCATGGACATCTGAAATCATTTTGAAATACTTTAAAGTTAAGCTAGGAAAAAATGTAAAAATATTATACATTTCCTTCCTTAGGAAATAAAAGCATTGGGCATTTGATAGGTTAAGTTGTTCATTCACTATGTATTTGTTGAGCACCTATTATAAGCCAGGTAAGGTTCTAAGTGGGAGGAAAGCAGATATGCCTCATTGATTGTTAAATCCTAGCCAGGGAGATCAACAGCAAATAAGTTGTCAGAAATGTTTTGAAGGAAAAAACAGGTTGAAGTGACAGCAAATAACAAATACAAAATCTACTTAGGTAGGGCTGTGAGGGAGGGCTTTTCTGAAAAGGCAATGCTTGGCTGAGATCTAAAGAGTGAGCCCAGCCAGCTCTGCAAAGTGGGGAGCAGAGCTTCCGGAAGACCCCCCCAGGTTGAGCCTGAAGTTCCCAGGTATATCATCATACTCGTAGGCAGGATATATAAATATAGTTTTATATGTACTATATATCCTACTTTATTTATTTTAAGGAATTGGCTTATGTGATTATGGGGGCTGGCAAGTCTGAAAACCACAGGGCAGGTCAGTAGGCTGGGACTCTTGGGCAGGAGCTTATGTCACAGGCTTGAGGCAGAATTTCTTCTTCCAGGAAACCTCCAGTTTTGCTCTTAAAGCTTTTCAACTGATTGGATGAGGCCCACCCACATTATGGAGGCTAACTGCTTTACTCAAAGTCTATTGTTGTAGATGTTAACCATACCTACAAAATCCCTTCAAAGCAAGACCTAAATTAGTGTTTGATTAAGTAACTGGGTCCTGTGGTTTAGCTAAGTGGGTGCATTATACTAACCATCACAGCAGAGACCCATCACATCTAGCACAGTGTATGGAGCATAGTGAGATGGGCAAGGAAATCAGATAAACTTGGAAAGCTGGGCAGGTCTTGAGGCTAAGATAAGTAGTTTAGCTCTTACTCAAAGTGCATTGGGAAACCACAGAACTGTATCAGTCAGGGTCTAGTCAAGAGGCAAAAACCACACCAGTCATTTGAACAAGGAACATTTGATATAAGGAGTTGTTAACTAGATATGAGGTGGTTAACTGTTAAAAGAGGTAGAAGAGGACCCTAAGGTGTGGAGAGGTAGCAACTGCAGAGAGCATGCCTAGGGCTGAAGGAAGAACAGTGAAGAAACTTAGACACTCAGAGGGA
>NW_007726416.1:39793-41457 GCF_000696425.1 Galeopterus variegatus | reverse complement strand
TGCAGAGAGCATGCCTAGGGCTGAAGGAAGAACAGTGAAGAAACTTAGACACTCAGAGGGAATCCTGTAATGTCTGAGATCCATGCTCTGATGAGAAGGTGTGACTCCTGCAGAAACAAGCTGCCCTCTACCGGGGAAGAAGAAACTTGCTGAGGGCTGCTTGGGGAACCACAAGAACCTCAACTGCTTTAGGGAATGCCACAGGGACCAGCTACACACTGTGCCCCTTGCTGCCACTTAAAAATAATAAAAATAGGAAGAAGAAAATTCCGTTCTCCCTCCAGCCTTGCAGACTCTGTCCTGCACCCTCTATTGACAGAACATCATGTTGGCTGACAAAGGAGAAACACAGTTTACAGAGTCAGCTCCAGAATCACAAAGTAGGGCAAAGGAAGTTGGGCTTGGGGCTGAGAGCCAATAAGTTTATAACTGGTGCTGGGGTCAGAGGTGGACTTGGGGGTGGAGGTTAGGAAGCTACTGCAGTGGTCCAGGGAAGAGTTAATGGGGCCTGGATGAGGGTTGGGGCAGTGCAGTTAGAGAAGTAAACTCGTTTAAGTTATCTGTTGGAGGTAGGTGCTTAAAAAATGTTAGTTTGCCTTCTTAATCATTCATTAGAAGAGAATATTGAAAATAAGAACATTCTATCAAATGACTGAGGCTCTTAACATTCCACAAATAATTCCAAACATAAAGCCTTAGTGGTAGTATTTATTAATTCATTTATTTGTGTAGTGAAAGAAATAAAGAAAATCTAAATAAATGAAGAGATATTCCATGTTCATGAATACAAAGACAATATTGTTTAAGATGTCAGTTCTTCTCAACTTGATCTATGTATTCAATGCAATCTAATCAAAATCTCAGTGAGTCTCATCTGATCTCAGAAGGTAAGCAGGGTCAAAGCTGGTTAGTACGTGGATGGGAGACTGCCTGGGAATATAGGCTACAGGAGGCTTTTTTTTTTTTTTTTAAAAAGATGACTGGTAAGGGGATCTTCACCCTTGACTTGGTGTTGTCAGCACCATGCTCACCNATAGAAAGACAAAAGTCCCTGAATGGCCAATACAATATTGAAGGAGAAAAACAAAGTTGGAGGACTGATACTACCAAATTTCAAGACTTACCATAAAGCTATAGTAATCATGACAGTGTGGTATTTGTGAAAGAATAGACAATAGATCACAGAACAGAATAGAGAGCCCAGAAATAAATCCACACAAATATAGTCAACTGACCTTTGACAAAAGAGCAAAGGCAATTCAGTAGAGAAAGGATAGGTTTTTTTCAACACGTGATACAGGAACAACTTGATAGCCACATGCAAAACAAACAAACAAAAAACCTAGACACATTTATTCAGGCAGGAAATATTTATTGATTTCTATCAAGTGTCAGATATAAAGTTTATGATAATGGTTGTGATGAAAAAAAATATGTTTGGATAAAATTAAGGGTCTGCTATCAAAAGGTCATAGTCTAATGGCCTATTGGCCCTTTGCACTGTAGTTGTGGCTACAGCAGTTGTAGGACACTGGGCTGGGTGTGTTCAGACCACAAGGCTTAGACTGTAAAAAAATTTAACTCCAGCTAATTGAGCTTTCCTGTTAATCTAGATTTCCCATCAATCACAAAAATTTTAATATAGATGGTGGGCAGTCTCAGTC
>NW_007726416.1:37760-38771 GCF_000696425.1 Galeopterus variegatus | reverse complement strand
ATGAAATGTGAGTAGAAGTGATGAGTGCAGCCCCTGTGTCACCTGCCTAGAGGGAACTCGCTTGCCTTTCCTTTCTCCTCCTTGCCTTTTCCCATGGCCTGGGCTACAGTCGTGGGGCAACCAAACTTTATGCACATCGGGACCACACCCTAAGAGGGGGCAACAAGATGGAAGGAACTTCCTCCTGGAGCAGACTTCTCCATCAGCCAGGACACTCACTCTGAACTGCTACATAAGAAAGAAAGAATAATCTGTCTTATTTACTGATGTTTGAATATCTTGATCACAGCAGCAGCTTAAATTGTAGGCTAGGCAGTACAGTGAGTAAATGAGCAGCTGCATCAGGAACTGAAAAATGACTCTTCTGGTCACTGTTTCATCAAAATCCTTTCCTTTGCTCTTTAACTCATCCCTAATTCTCTACCTGGAAATGTCCAGTCCAATGCTAGGGGGACCATGTTTACGGACTGAGCTCAGAGTCAGAAGTAAAACTGGTGTGTTTGTAGCTAGAAAATGTGCTGAAAAGAGTTGATGAGCACTTGGGACCACTGCTTGGGAGCAGCTGGGGTGTCGTGTCTGAAGTTCACCCTTTCAGTGAGTGCCTTGTGCATGGTATTGCACTGGCTCTTAGGGTAGGAGTCAGGGGGACACTTGAAGGCCATGAGAAAGTGCACTGGATCAACTACTGCCTGGTCCTTCCTCCACTGAAGGAATTGCTACCCTAGAGACCCCACATTGGTATAGGAAAGGCCATGATGTCGTGAGAAATAAAAAGGGGGAATGTCTTAGCCTATTTTCTGCTGCTGTAACAGAACACCTGAGACTAGGTAATTTATAAAGAAAAGACTATGGCCATACCACCGTGAACATACTCGATCTCATCTATAAAGAAAATACATTTAGGGCCAGCCCGTGGCTCACTCGGGAGAGTGTGGTGCTGACCAAGGCCCCGGGTTCGGATCCCATATAGGGATGGCCGGTTGGCTCACTGGATGAGCGTGGTGCTGACAA
>NW_007726416.1:28825-36855 GCF_000696425.1 Galeopterus variegatus | reverse complement strand
CAAGTCAAGGGTTAAGATCCCCTTACCGGTCATCTTTTAAAAAATAAAAAATAAAAAAAAATAAAGAAAATACATTTATTTGGTTCATGGTTCTGGAGGCTAGGAAGTTCAAGAGCATAGCTCTGGCATCTAGTGAGTGCCTTCATGCTGCGTCATCCCATCATGGGCAAGATAGGGCAAGAGAGCAAGGGAGCAAAAGGGGGTAACTCACTTTTGTAACAAGCTCACTCTCATGATAACTAACCCACTCCAGCAATAACAATAATGATATTAATCCATTCATGACAGCAGAGCCCTCATAACCCAGTCGCCTCTTATTAGGCCCCACCTCCCAACACTGTTGCACTGGGGATTAAGTTTCCAACACGTGCTGTTTGGGGGACACATTCAAACCACAGCAGGGTATGAGAAGAGAGGGAAGGCTGGTATACTGGGAAAAGAAAACTGAAAAAAGGAAGACCGATATAAGGAAAAGGAGAGTTTGGTCAAAAAACAGTGGTTTTTAAAATCGGTCTGGAAATGTTATACTTTAGTAAGTCAGTCTGGATCCTTAATAAGTGTTGGTGTTGGCCCTAAGTGGTTCTCTCAGGCTGTACTTCCTCTTTACAACTCCCTCTTATGTTCTTGTCCTACAAACAGGGCACAGATGCTCTCTGCAGTAGAGCCACATGGTGTTAATTGGAAATAAAGTTTATTGAAAACATAAGCAGGGAAGTAGCAAATTGCACATGGCTGTCTGAGCTCTCATGATCACAGTGAGAGGAGTGCTCGGGTTGGGCACGATTGGCTGGAGTCAAAAGCAGAAAGGGCTTTAAGAGGGCCTCCCTCACCCCCACCCCCACCCCCTCCCCAGGGCTCTGCCGTGGGAGCTTCCTTGTGGATGAAGTGGCCTTGTTGCAGAGGCTCAGCAGCTGGTATCAGCCTGTCTTTCCACTGAGCTAACTCAAGCCTGCTGAGCCAGCACTCTGAGAAGCTAGTAAGAGAGGGTAGGAAATGCATGTTTGAGGTCTTCTGGATTTGCTCTCTTTTGTTATGCCCAAGCTCCTGGCCCCTGGAGCTAGTTCAGGACCCTCTAAACAAGAAAAAAAGGCATTTTTCAATCTGGGCATAATGAGCCATTTAATGCTCCTCCGTCTCCCCAATGTAATGCATTATTGTTGTCCTGGACATGTTGATGGACTCAGCCCCAGAATATTTCCCCTTTGCCACTTTGGTTCATTTGGATCAGCAAGTCATTTACCTCTGGAGACAGCATATATTCCGCCTTTATTTCTATATGTTGAATTATTTTCAACATCTATTTACTGGAAGTGCTGTTAAAGGATGATTTATATAAGAGGACATAATCATGACTCTCATATAACTATAAAATGGACATGAAAGATTTTACTTAACTCATTAATTAGTGGAGAAACCAGTAAAATGTTACAACTGGTTCAAATGGGGATTTGATTTACAGAGATTTATATTCTACACTAGACAAAAGGAATAATTTGCATAGCTATGGAAAGAAATGCGTTAATATCATTTTTCTACACATTTATGTCTACCTTCACAGAATTGTAAAATAGCCTAGTCAAAGACAATCAAAGTCACAGATCCCTATAGGATCGGATAATCCCCAGAGGATCCACTGGACAAGGCTCAGCATTCTGTTGAAATAAAGTGTGACAATTTTTTTTTTCCTTTTTGTGACTGGTAAGGGGATTGCAACCCTTGGCTTAGTGTCGCCTGCACTGCACTCAGCCAATGAGCGCACCGGCCATCCCTATATTGGATCCGAACCCGCGGCAGGAGCGCCGCTGCGCTCGCAGCGCTGCACTCTCCCAAGTGCGCCACGGGGCCCGGCCCAAGTCTGACAATTTTTTGACCATCTTTCTTCCTCTTGTGATCATACATAATTTCAAAGAAAGGTTATTCTTGATCACTGTATTAGTCCATTTCTGTTGCTTATAACAGAATATCTGAAACTAGGTAATTTATAAAGAAAATAAATTTATTTCTTACAGTTTGGAGGCTGGGAAGTACAAGATCCAGGGAATACATCTGGTGAGGACCTTCTTGTAGAGTTACTCTCTACAGCAACTCAGGGTATTACACAGCAAGAAAGGGCTGAGCAAGAGAGAGCTTTATTTCTTACAGTTTGGAGGCTGGGAAGTACAAGATCCAGGGAATACATCTGGTGAGGACTTTCTTGTAGAGTTACTCTCTACAGCAACTCAGGGTATTACACAGCAAGAAAGGGCTGAGCAAGAGAGAGCTAACTTCTCATTCACTCTCCTTTTAAAGCCATTAGAACCATGCTTACTCCATGAATGGATCAATCCATTCACAAAGGCACAGTCCTCACAATCTAATCACCTCTTAAAGGTCCCACCTTTCAAATGTCATAATTGGATTTCCCATCTTGTTAACATTGTTACAATGGGGTCAAGTTTCCAATACATGAACTATTGGGGGACACATCTGACCCACAGCAATCACAAGAAAAGGCTGGTCTCCTTAGGTTTGGCTGATTACTTCCACAGGTGCTTCAATAGTGTTATCTGTCATAAAGGCCTCCTTCAGTTTGCTTTCAAAATTTAGAGCCATACAGTGTTGAACAATCTCAAATTAGCTTGTCTAGAAGTTATCACATGGAATATTATATTGTAGTTTTAAAAGAATCTATTATTTGCCATCCTGTGGAAACTAGGATATGGAGCCCAAAATACTCCACCAAATTTTACCTGCGATACTTACAGACTTGGGTGAATTTATCTTTTCTTGAGGTTTCAAGAAAATACCCTAAGGGTTTGCCTAGAAATGACCCTCATTACTATCTGAAAGTCTGGCCCCTGTAAAGTGGGCCAAGGCCAGTTTTCCTGGAAGGATTTTGTAGACATTGACTCCATAAGCACAGCCAACCTTTGTTCCTTAAAATGGCTTGTCATACCTGCTTAAATGAACACCATTCTCAACTATGACATTCCAGGCAAGGCCATCATTGCATAATTGATTCTTCCCATTATGCCCTGGCAAAAAAAGACAACATATTCTTCCTGAACCTGTGCAAAAAACTATATTGCCATGAACTGGATAGAGAATGGGTAAGAGTTTCTGAATTTGGAGAAGAGGAATTGTGTGAGGTGAACATGATAACCACTACACTATGGAAACCCTGGAGAAGGGGAATTGTGACAGTGAGAATCATATATCAATATAAAATGTTTCATTTTAGTTTACCAAAGCAGAATGTACAAAATTATTGTGAACTGCAGATAGCATAAGAAGAAAAAGGCCTTCCTACATATGCATGAAATAGAATATTAAAACAAATCAACAATATTCCAAATGACCTCAGTAAAATTTCCCTCATCAATTTGTTCAGTCCTGTGTAATTTATCCTTATTTTGTTGGATCTTGGATTAGCAGTTTCATGAAACTTTCTGCTTTCCAACTGTAGAGTTCTGCATCTATCTCAGTCCCCTGGTACTGCCTGAAAGTTATTGAAGCCATGTCAGCTCAGCTTTGAAGAGTCAGTAGTTTGGAGTACTGAGTGCAGCCCTCTTCCACAAGTTTCTGAAAGTATGCTTTGATGAAGACACAATCTCTGGCCCGTAGATTATAGCAGAGTCTTTGAGCAAGCTTCGAAGAAAAAGAAAAACTGTCTGTAGATAACATAGACTTGATGGGCATAGTTAATTTATTACCAATATTTTTCAAATGTGAAAAGTCCAGTGAGGTTCATGATAAGAATAACGAAACTGACAAGGAAATTTAATTGTTTCTGTTCAAGACAAAGATATAAAAACCTCTTCCCCTCTGGCCCTTCCAATCTCTGCCATACAGACAGCCCTCTCAAGGACCTAGCCCGGAGGTCCCACAGATTCAGCCACAGGAAGACTTGGGGGCATGGAGCTGTGCAAATCCAGCCCTCAGCTAAAGCAAATGATGATGGCTGGAAGCTTAAAATAGATCCAGGGAGGAGCTCTTAACCGGCCATAGGAAGCAGTTCACCACCTCTGGACTTTTTTCATTTTGGAAATTGTTTGGTACCCTTTTACTTCATTCTATTGGATGGACAAGAAAATACAGACCTTTACCAATGTATTTACCACATTTGATGATAATCTAATTTAGACCAGCCAAAATAATTGTTCCACAGAGACACAGGAATTCAACCTCAGTTCAGAAAATCCCTGACATCTGACGTAGGAGGATTTATAGGTTTAGTGGAAATTGCTTTCTCCTGCTCTCCAGATTACGTACTGTGGGTTGATTTTTTTTGCATGAGTAAACATCCTTCTAATAATGAACAGACCAATAATGTCTTAAGAGAAAAAGAACATCCTTTTCCTTTTTGCTGTTTCTTGGGAGAACTGTTTGGATTTGGAAACCCATGTTGGCTTTCCAGAATATGAAATTTGGCATCTTTCTTTTGTGGTGGGGATGGGTTTTGGCTACTGAAAGCAGAGTGCACTGGCCAGGAAGAGAAGTACACGAGATGTCTAAGAAAGGCAGGTGAGTGGACATTTAGGGACAGAGGATTTAGGGAAAGAGGGAGTGCAAAGCAAGCTTACAGTATTGTTCTGGAGACTGACATCATTTCTGGCTTATAGTGTTTTGTGTGGATGCCTTTTCCCTTTGTTCTCCTGCTTCTCTCCCTTTTAGGAAGTTAGAATTATGTTTTCTTTTAAAAATGATGCTGGTTAGATGGTATTATCATTGCATATTCTTAAATTCCTTATGAATTGTCCTGGGTGAAAGATAGATTCTGGAAAAAAAACAATATATGTACTTAAAAAAACATATATCAAGGGCAATTCTGTGATGTCTGCATCCTAGGGTTAGAATAAATCTGTGAATTCTCAAATAACCAATGGGACCTTTAATTTGTGAGAATGATTGTTAGTTCTAATTATTTGTTAGATTTGTGGATTCCTTTTTAATATTTTAAAAGAAAACAAAGCAGCTTTCTTCAAGCCGTATGTCTGGAAGGATCATTAGATTGTCCCGTAGCTGTAAGTTGGGAGGGGCAGGGGTGGAGCGCCTGCAGGCGAGGCCCGTCTCCAGTGCAGTACGTGCTGCCGGGTCCGTAGCAGCCCGTGCAGAGGGAGCATTAGACAGGGAGCCAGGCTCCCCACCAGCCCCTGGGCCTCCCCAGGCAGCTCTGATGGCAGCACTGGCAATGCGTGTGCATGCTGCACACACACCTGCTTGCCCAGGTGTCAATAAAAACAGACACTTGACGACAATTGAATCCAGTGCTCCCTTTACTGATGAGGAAATGGAGACAATAAAGGCATTCCTGATTCTTGGCCCTTTGTCAGCCTTAGCTCAAAATTGGGCTATAGCTTTCTTTATTTCTGGATTTATTTCTAAGTCCCCAGTACCCTCCCTCCTGGGGCTTGACTTCCTTTCTTTTTGGCAGAGCCGGTATAGGGATCTGAACCCTTGACCTTGGTGTTATCGGTACCATGCTCTCCCAAGTGAGCCACCACCTCCTGGGACTTGAGAGAACCCTCCACACACGGGCTCCCAAACAGCCAGCTGTAGCTCATAGCATTTGTTTCAAACTGGTTTAGCAACATCAGGAAACTAGGAGCTGGGATATGTAAGTACCATGCTCTCCCAAGTGAGCCACCACCTCCTGGGACTTGAGAGAACCCTCCACACACGGCTCCCAAACAGCCAGCTGTAGCTCATAGCACTTGTTTCAAACTGGTTTAGCAACATCAGGAAAACTAGGAGCTGGGATATGTAGTGGTGTGGTGAGCCCTGGGGCACTGGGAGAGAACACTGGCCCTGTTACCACCAGAGTCAGAAGTTGCTTGGGCAAACAATGGAATTTGTGGAGTGGCGCAGCCATAGAAATTATTTGAACCAAATGTGCTCATGGGGATTAAAGGCAACAAAAGCAATGAACCTATTGGTTATCATTAAAAATTTCTCAGCCTCTTTCCCAAGCCAAAGTTAGAGCGGCAACCTCTTAGCAAATACCAATGATTCAGGAGTCCTAGAGAGTAAAATAGACTTTCTTTTAAAAAATTACTTTCAATTAAAAATTTTTTAATTTTATTTTTTAATAATTTTTATTTTATTGTAAATTGACAATTAGAATTGTGTATATTTATGGGGTACAAAGTGATGTTATGGTATATTAATATAATGTAGAAAGATTAAATGAAGCTAATTAACATATCCATCATCTCACATACTTATTTTTTGTGGTGAGAACATTTGAAATTTACTCTTAACAATTTTGTTTTATTTATTTATTTGTTTATATTTTTTACTCGTTTTATTTCTTGTTTTTTTTCTTAACCATTTTGAAACATACAAATACTTTTATTAACTATAGTCACCATGCTGTGCAATATAGCTCAAAAACTTATTCCTCCTATCTGATTGAAACTTTGTATCCTTTGACGGACATCTCCGTTATTAGCCCCATGTCCTAACCAACTGAGCTAACCAGTCAGCCTAAACACGGGTTATCTTTTGTCTTTTTGATAATAGCCATTCTAACATATGTGAGATGACATCTCATTGTGGTTTTAATTGGCATTTTGCTAATGATTAGTAATGTTGAGGATTTTTTCATATATCTGCTAGCTATTTGTAAGTCTTCTTTGGAAAAATGTCTATTTGGGTCCTTTGCCCATTTTTTAAAAATCAGGTTATTTATTTTCTTACTATTGAATTGAGTTTCTTATATATTTTGGATATTAACCCCTTATCAGATGCAAAGTTTGCAGATATTTTCTCCCATTCTGTAGGTTGTCTTTTTCACTCTGTTAATTGTTTCCTTTGCTGTGCATAAGCTTTTTAGTTTGATGTAATCCTATTTGTCTATTTTTGCTTTTGTTGCCTGAACTTTTGGGGTCAAATCCAAAAAACCATTGCCCAAACTAATGTCATGTAGTTATTCCCCTGTGTTTTCTTCTAGTAGTTTTACAGTTTCAGTTCTTATATTTAAATCTTTAACCATTTTGAACTGATTCTTGAATATGCTGTGAGATAAGGCTCCAATTTCAATATTCTGCATATAGATATCAAGTTTTCCCAATACCTTTTTTAAAGACACTGTCCTTTTCCCATTGTGTGTCGTTGGCACCTTTGTTAAAATCAATTGGCTGCAAATGTGTGGGTTCATTTCTGGGTTCTCTATTCTGTTGCACTGGTCAATGTGCCTGTTTTTATGCCAGTACCATGTTGCTTTAATTACAATAGCTTTGTAATATAGTTTAAAATCAAGTAGGGTGATGTCTCCAGCTTTGCTCTTTTTTCTTAAGATTGGTTTGGCTGGGCCGGCCCGGTGGCGCACTGGAGAGTGCGTTGCTTGGGAGTGTGGTGGCGCTTCCGCCGAGGGTTCAGATCCCATGTGGAGACCGGTTCCCACTCACTGGCAGAACGCGGTGCGGGCGCAACACCAAGGGTTGCAATCCCGTTGCTGGTCCCCGGTACGGGAGCGACACCGAGGGTTGCGATCCCGTTACCAGTCAGTAAAAAAGACAAAAAGGAAAAAAAAAAAAAAAAGATTGGTTTGGCTACTCGGGGTCTTCTGTGGTTCCATAAAAATTTTAGGATTTTTTTTTCTAATTCTGTGAAAAATGTTATTGGAATTTTGATAGGGATTTCAGTAATTCTGGAGATTGCTTTGGGTAGTATGAACATTTTAACAATATTAATTCTTCCAACATGAACAGGAGATAACATTCTATTTGTTTGTGTCTTCTTCAATTTATTTCACCAATATTTATANGTTTTAGATGCCACATGTAAGTGGAGATCATGTGGTATTTGCCTTTCTGTGCCTGGCTTATTTACTTAATATAATTCCTTCCACGTTTACCCATGTAGTCCCAAATGACAGAATTTTCTTCCTTTTTAACTGAGTAGCATTCCATTGTGTATATATACCATATATTCTTTATCCATTGATGGACACTTAGGTTGATTGCATATCTTGGCTATTATGAATCATGCTGCAGTGCAGACATCTTTTAGATATACTGATTTCAATTCTTATATATACCCAGAAGTAG
>NW_007726416.1:25066-26923 GCF_000696425.1 Galeopterus variegatus | reverse complement strand
GTGAAAAATGTTATTGGAATTTTGATAGGGATTTCAGTAATTCTGGAGATTGCTTTGGGTAGTATGAACATTTTAACAATATTAATTCTTCCAACATGAACAGGAGATAACATTCTATTTGTTTGTGTCTTCTTCAATTTATTTCACCAATATTTATAGTTTTCAATGTATCAATTTTTCATATCTTTGGTTAAATTTATTTGTAAGTTTTTATCTTTTTTCTTTTTTTTTTTTTGTATTTACTGTAAGTGGGATTGTTTTCTTGATTTCCTTTTTGGACAGTTTGTTGTTTGTGTATAGAAACACTACTGATTTTTGTGTGTTGATTTGTATCCTTCTACCTTACTATATCTATTAGTGCTAATAGTCTTTTTGATAGAGTGTTTAGGGTTTTCTATGTAAAGATTATGCAATCAGCAAACAATGATAATTTCAATTCTTCCTTTCCTATTTGTATGTCTTTTATTTCTTTCTCTTGCCTAATTGTTCTGGCAAGGACTCCCAGTATTACATTTTATAATAGAAGTCATGAGAGTGGGCATTCTTGTCTTTTTCCTGATCTTAGAGAGTGAAACAGACTTTCTTTTTAAAACTTACATTTAAATTCTCCTACCTCCTAGTGTATTAAAAAATTTTTCTTAAACTTTCATTTATTTATTTTGAAAGACACATATGACCATTATTTTAAAACTTACATTTTTTTTTTACTTTGAAAGACACATATAATCATTATTTAAACTTTTAAAAATGGGAAAAAAATTGTAAAAACACAAAAAAATTACCCATAATCCCCAAACCCAGATGTAACCTATTAACATTTTTGTGTATTTCCTTCTGGTCTTTTTCTCTAAACATATATTGAATATTAGCTGGTTTGGGAGTATTTTTTGCATATACAGGTAGTTTTGTAATGTTATTGTATTTAACATGATATTGTCTGCATTTTTATTTTAAAAGTCTATCGAATTATCATTTGGTTGGCTGCATAATAATGCACAATGTACCACCATTTAAACATTTTCCTCTATTTATGGACATCTAATTGCTTCCTCTTTGTTATAAATATTCTGTATATATATCTTTGTACATAAGAATAGTTGTCTACATACATGATCATTTAATTAGGATAGACTCTTGGAGGTGTCCTGGATCAAACGGCACAAGAACATTTAAAACTCCAGATATATTTGGCCAAATTTCTTTCCAGAATGGAAAGTGGACCCAATTTATACTCCATCAGCCAGGTTGAATTTTATTTTTATGCAGCCTAAACTTTTAATGGAGTCAGTTTCATCTAGACTCTAAACCCATATGCTACTGGTTTTGTGTCCAGGCTTCTTTTCATGGTTCATGCTAATAAAATGGCTTAAGTAAATACAGGCACACAAAGGGGTAAGTGGTGAGGTGTCCCACATGCAAAAGTTGAGGAAGTGCTTGCATGAGCCAGAGAGTGCCTCTTTGAATTTTGCTCCCTTAGTCACCTCATCTGCCTCACCCTAGTCTCTGCCCCAGCAAATAGTTCATTTGTTTTTCAAAAATCTCCAAGGGAGGCACATCTGGGTGGGACCTACCTTCAGAAATCATGCAGGGTAGAGAGAATCCCAGGGCACTGGGCAATGTTTCTAGAATGAATCAAAGCCTCCTGTCTCTCCTCTCCTCCCTGGAAGAATGGAAACATAAGCTATGTATATTACACAGGTCCCTGGGAAATGCCAGCTCAGGCTCTGGGAGAGCAAACTGATCCTACCAGGGGTCAGAAGTAACATTATCTTCTTTGCCATGCTAAAGAATTCACATTTATCTGAAGGTAAAGAGGATCAGAATGGTTTCAGCAGATTTCCAGTTCAGAGAGATCAC
>NW_007726416.1:20883-23789 GCF_000696425.1 Galeopterus variegatus | reverse complement strand
GATCAAGGACAGAACCTTGGCGAAAAGCAACATTTAAGGAGAAGATAGAGGAATAGGACTCAGTGAAGGAAGCTGGAAATGAGAGCCCAGAGAAATCGGCGTAGAGCTGGAATAAAGCAGTGTCAAGGACGCTGAGAGGTCATTTGTTCGACAGTTATCA
Organism: Galeopterus variegatus; assembly: GCF_000696425.1. NCBI lineage: Eukaryota > Metazoa > Chordata > Mammalia > Dermoptera > Cynocephalidae > Galeopterus > Galeopterus variegatus. Next base: position 23,629 of record NW_007726416.1, on the reverse strand, counting down.
GATGCTCATTACAGGGCAGCACCACGTTGGGCAATGAGTTCTTCACCATGACTAAATCAGAGCAGGCTGTGCCCTCAGAGGCTCACAGACCGGGAAGGCATTCCAGTGAGCTGTCAGGGTTTCCAGAAGGAGGGAGGGGCCAGTAGGGTCAGATCACACCAAGGTCAGAATCATTAGAGGACTAAGGAGCGAGCTCTAGATACAGCAGCTAAGCTCCACTAACAGCCTTAACAAGAAGAGACAGGGTCTGTGGTTGAAGAGAGGAGAGGAGAAAACGGAGTGAACATAGGAAACTCTTACAGGAACTGTGACTGTGAACTTCAAGGCTGAGACTGGGTGGAGGTGAGAGGCAGAGAGAGGCAAGAGCGTTTTTAGGCTAGGAGAGATGTCAGTGCGTCCCGATGTGAAGGCCGAAGCCAGAAGGGAGGCAGTAACACGATGTCTGGGATGCCGCTGTTGGATCCCTGTCGTGTGTGACAATGAAAGCTGTCGGACTATTACGGACTGGGTCTCTCTGATCACCCTAAACACCTTGAAATTTGATTTTAAGTTAGTAGTGTTCTCTCTCCATCATGTCCATTTGTTCTCCAGGCAGTTTGCCTGAACTTTTTGTCCCGAGGCCGCTGCACGTGCTGTCCCATGTGCATGGCACCCCTCTCTCTCTTCTTTCTCTGGCTCCTTCCTTTTCTTCCTCCAACACTTTTAGCAGAAATGTCACCTCCCCTGGGAGACTTCCTTGGCTCTCCTCCACCTGCTGCCTCTCCAGTCTCAATGAGGTGACTGACTTCTGAGCTTCCACAGTCCTCGATCACACCTCTCTGAGGACTGATCACTCAGCAAGGTCTTTTTTATCTCATCTGTCTCTGCTTCTAGACTAGGAGCCCCTTGAGGGCTCAACCTGCACCATTTATCCTTGTCTTCCTGGGTTCAAGTACAATGTCTGATACATGGTGTAGGGTTAGGGCAACTCTCAGAATCCTGCCGACATAGCCAATTGTATTGTCAGGGCTAGGGCCCACAGACCCTTCAAACCCATTGTATAGACTGGGTCACAGACTCCTCACATGTCCGGCTGGGTCACCAGACCCCTCACATGCCTGGCTGGGTCACCAGACCCCTCACATGCACGTCCACAAGCTAGGTAACTGGGAAAGATCCCAGGAGCCATTGGCAGACAACACAAGCTCAATCCTCACCAGCAGCAGCAGAGCTTACAGCAGCCTCCAGCAGCAGTGGGGGTGGCCTCCCAGGTGGTCCCAGGGGCACTGGCAGCAACAGCCTCCAGAAGTTATATATTTACATCAAATGCTCAGCAAGATTCCGAACATCTGAGGGAGCCCTGACCATATTCCTGTATTTTCCCTACACGTGGTAAATGCTCAAGAAATGTTGGACATGAATGAATGAGTGAATGCTGACCCTTGCCATTCCTGTACTTCATTCATCCACTCAGTAAATATGTACTGAGGACACTATGTTCCAGGCACCGTGCCCACAGCTCGGGAGGCAATGGTGACAAAAACAGACCTGCTCCTTCTCTGCAGGTGCTCACAGTCTAGTGGGGGGACAGATTTAATCAAATAATTTTTGCAGAATGTCAGACCTTTGAGGGCCTTAGTAACCCCCTCATTTTAAAGTTAAGAAAAGCAAGGATTCCCAAAATATTAAAACTTTGACATGGTCACACAACATACCCTAAGAGTCCCACCCCCAACTTTTTCACTTCCTGTGCTCTCCTCTTGTCATCATAGCATGAAAGTTATATTGATGGATATAAAATCAGGTTGAACCATGTGAAAATGTTTTTTGTAAGTCAAAAACAGTTGAATGTCGGTCATTTCATGTGGTTCAAATTAACGTTCTTTTGCTTAATCCTTATAGCAATCCTGTAAAGTTAGTATTATTCCCCCATTTCCTAGGAAACAGAGGCACAGAAAGATCTAAGGTTAACAGCTAGTTTGTGGCCATCCTGGGATTCGAACTGAAGTCTGACTGATGCCAAGTCTGAGCTCTTTCCAGTACCATAAGCTGCCTCATCAAATAAATCTAACTTCAAATAAGCGACTGCAGCTCTTGCAATTACTGTGACATCAGCAGCAGCACCTTGCGAGTCCTTACTCCTGCCTTTCATGGGCCTGGTCTCACTGCTCCACCCCTTAGGAGCAGGGTGGCAGGTGGAGCTGGGGAGAGAAATCCAATCAAGCAATTTTACATTGCAGGCTGTCTCCTCGACAAACATACATTCTTTTTTGTTTGTTTAATTCATTTTTTTCATTGTGCATGTTTATGGGGTACAATTTGTTGTTTCAATACATGTATATATTGTAATGATCTAATCAGAATAATTAGCATATCTATCACCTAAACATTTATCATTTCTTTGTGGTTATAACATTCCAGATCTTCTTTTCCGGCTATCTTGAAATATACAATACATTATTAATTTTTGTCACCCTAGAGCACAAGAACTATTCTTTTTATCTAATTGTAACTTTTGTATTGTTTGTTTTGTTTTTGTTTTTTAACAGCTGATACATTTAATTAGCTATGGGAATTTCACTCAAAAGGCATTTAATGAGAGTCTAAAATGTTCAAAGGCACATAAGTACATAATGAATAAGATTTAATCACTAAACAAAGGTTGCTCATGAAGAGGGTGGTGTCAGTAATAGATACAAATAGATATCTACAAGTTAGAAGGAATTGTGTTCTGTAATAAATAGGAAAAATACAATCTGAGAAATCC
>NW_007726416.1:16828-20422 GCF_000696425.1 Galeopterus variegatus | reverse complement strand
GCTATCATCTACGTATGTATCTATCTATCATCTATCTGAGGGAGACACAGAAAGAGAGGGACTTATTTTAAGAAATTGGCTCACACATTTGTGGGGGCTGTCAAGTCTGAAATCTGCAGGGCAGAGCAGCAGGCTAGAGATTCCAGCAGGAGCTGATGTTTCAGCCTTGAGAATGAAGGCGGTCTGGAGGCAGAATTTCTCCTTCTCTGGAGAACCTCAGTGTTTTAAGGCCTTCAAGTGATTGGGTGAGGACTACCCACATTGTGGAGAGTAATCTGTTTCGCTGAAAGTCTAAATGTTATCACATCTTAAAAATACGTTTACAGGGGCTGGCCCGGTGGCGCATGCTACAGTGCGCCGCTTGGGAGTGCGGCGGTGCTCCCGCCGAGGGTTCGGATCCCACATACAGACCAGCTGCTCACTGGCTGAGTGAGGTGCGGGCGCAACACCGAGGGTTGCGATCCCGTTGCCGAGCTACCAGGTTGGGTAGGAACAGAAGTCAGTGATAGTGACAGGAAGACAATTTGATCAGATGACACCCTGAGATAGGACAGAAGCTGAGTCAAAGCCAAGCTGGTCCTACCTGCACCAGACAGTCCCAGGCAACAACGCAGACCTCCCTTGGACGTGCAGACCTCAGATGTCAAGGAGCGTACAATCCGCATTAGTCAGAGATCTCCAGAGAACAGAACCAATAGGATGTATGTACACATGCATATGCAAATACATCTCTACCTATACACAGTACCTATCTATACACAGTATCTAGCTATCATCTACGTATGTATCTATCTATCATCTATCTGAGGGAGACACAGAAAGAGAGGGATTTATTTTAAGAAATTGGCTCACACATTTGTGGGGGCTGTCAAGTCTGAAATCTGCAGGGCAGCAGGCTAGAGATTCCAGCAGGAGCTGATGTTTCAGCCTTGAGAACGAAGGCGGTCTGGAGGCAGAATTTCTCCTTCTCTGGGGAACCTCAGTGTTTTAAGGCCTTCAAGTGATTGGGTGAGGACTACCCACATTGTGGAGAGTAATCTGTTTCGCTGAAAGTCTAAATGTTATCACATCTTAAAAATACGTTTACAGTAACATCTAGAGTGTTGTTTAACCAAAAGCTGGGTACCATGGCCTAGCCAAGTTGACATAAAACATTAATCATCACACATTCTAGGGGATGTGATTCGAAAAGCAGATTAATACTTACCAAAAATTCACTTAGCAAGGAATCGAAGGAGATTAACTAGTTACACCCAAGGAAAAATACAGAATATTCATTAGTGGAAAAATGCACAGTCCCTGTAACATTCAAGAAATGTAATATGGCAGCATCTTTATTAAATAAAGATCTCTCTCTCTCTCACACACACACAGCTGGTGATGGTGGGTCTGTGTGGAAACTGACACCCGTGTTGGTAGAGCTCTGTCACTGAACTGTCCTTTTCAGTACCAGCTTCAGCCAACAGGACCAGAGCTGTAAAGTACCCCTCACATTTCAGGGATGCCTCTCCTCTGGAACAGACTTAAAAGGTCTCAATGCTACCTTGTGGCCCAGTTCCTCATTTCACAGCTCCAGAAACAGACCTGGCGAGAAGAAACATGCTGAGCCTCTCACCAGGCAGGAAGGCTGGGGTTCAAGCAGCGCTGCCTTGCTCACTGCCTGGGTCCTCCTCCTGCACCAGGCCGCTGCCTCCGCAACTGTACAAGAGTTCCACTTACGAGCATTAGAGTTCTCAGCATTGGCTGAACATTGGAATTACCTGGGGAGCTTTGACGTTGAGGCTATTGATAGCTCGGTCCCACCCTCAGAAGTTCCGATTTAAATGTCTGGGGTGCAGCCTGGGATTTTTTAAGCTCCTCAGGTGATTCCAGTGTGCAATCATGCTCTCATGTTTACTATCCTGGGCAGCAACTAATTATTTTCACTCTTCTCAATTTGAAGACCATTCTCTTTGATGAAAAATATCAGAGTAGAATTGGTTCTGTTAGCAGAATTTCAGCCTTGTTGTAATTGTTTGTTGACGTTGCCCCATTTTCTCCAAGCAGTATATTTCCTTCGACTGACTCTCCTGGCTTAGAATACAACTTTAAAGAATTCTGCTTGTCTTTACCGTGTCTCCTGAGTCTCATTTGGTAGGCTTTGGCCTCCTTCACACATCTCTTATGGGTCCATTCAGCTCTTTGGGACACACCCTTGGGTTGGTGCTTCTCCTTTCGTATTTTGTACATGTCTCTGCAAAATCAGCTCTGCACACTGTCAAGGGCTCGGATTATACAACCGTCCTCTGTTGAGTTCACAGTGAAGTGAGATAGTCAAAAAGCCCCCCGCCACACAGGATTGCACACGTTCTAATGGAAGTGTGTAAAGGAGAGAAGCGTTGAATTCAGTGGGGAGGAGAAAAGCCCAGAACGCTCCCAAGAAGAGGTGGTATCTGACCTGGGAGTGCACAGAGTTGTCTGGGTAAGAAGTGGTATGAAGAATGGTGGAAAGGACATTCCAGACAGTTGAGACATAAGGAGCAAGGCATACTGGTGTAACTGGCAATGGCAAGAAGTCAGCGATAAGAAAAAAGAAANTCTATCTTCTCAGAGATGAAACAATCAGTAAAGTGAAGTTTAACTTGTCAGGGGCTCTGCCGCCAGCTGCGGGAGCCTGACTTAGACGTCCTGCAGACCTCCCCCACCACAGGCCCTGTCCATGCCCTATCGCCCCGGAGAGAGTTCTGGCAAATGTTGTGGGGAAGCATCATCTCCACACAGACTGACTAGGAACCACAACAAGCAGACATCAAGAAGTTCCATAGGTCGGAACTTTTCATTCTATCCAAAGTGAGGATGGGTGTTCAAAAAATGTGCACCCTCTGTGCAGTTCAACAAAAAGCTGTCTCAAATGTCATCCTGTATCATCTTGCTTGGGACATGTCCATCTTCTCTTCACAACCTCCTGGGGGCTCATTCAATACTTATTGGTACCAATTTTGTGCAAGATCCATGTGCAAGGTTCTACACAAGGGGAAAGATAAGCTCAGACCTTCCACATGCAATCCAAATTCCTGGCAATGGAGGCAGCTCTCCCAACAAGACACTGGCCGGCCTTGCTTCCAACCCTTGGAGTCAGACCTCTTGGGTCTGACTCATGGCTTCATCACCTTTAAAAGTTATTTAAACCTTCTGTGTCTTAGTTTCCTCATGTATAAGATGGGGATAATGATAAGGCCTACCTCATGGGGTTGATGTGAGGAATAACTTGAGTTAATACGTGTGCTGTGGTTTGAATTTCCCCCAAGCTCATGTTGGAACTTAACCCCCATCATGGTGGTGGAAGGTGGGGCCTTTAAGAGGTGATCGTGTCATGAGGACTGTGCCCTTGTAAATGGATTGATCCATTCATGGAGTAATGGGTTGATGGTTTCATGGGTGGTCATGGGCATGGTTCTGATGGCTTCGTAAGAAGAGCAAGTGAAAAGGTTAGCTCTTGCTTGCTCGTGCCATTCTCCTGCCATGTGATACGCTGAGTTGCTCTAGAGAGTCACCACCTAGAAGGCCCTCACCAGACGTGTTCCCTGGACTGTGGACTACCCAGCCTTCTAACCT
>NW_007726416.1:12532-15387 GCF_000696425.1 Galeopterus variegatus | reverse complement strand
TCTCTCTTTGCAGGTGCCCATCTAAGGGGGCTAATTCTTTCCTTCATTCAACTGACATGTGCTGAGACCCCACTGGGGCCCAGTACTGTGCCAGGTGCTGAATGTGAAGAGACCCTGCCCTTGGTCGCCTGTAGCCTCATTCTGCCCTCCTGACCATCAACTATGGTGACTGGTAGCCTAAAGAGCAGCTCCCTCTAGTCCTGGCTCTTCCTGCTCCTGGGACTCACTCCTGCAGAGCTCACTCCTGCCTTTGCTCTGCTCTGCTGCAGATGACATAATCCCCGTGCATTCNGCTATCATCTACGTATGTATCTATCTATCATCTATCTGAGGGAGACACAGAAAGAGAGGGATTTATTTTAAGAAATTGGCTCACACATTTGTGGGGGCTGTCAAGTCTGAAATCTGCAGGGCAGCAGGCTAGAGATTCCAGCAGGAGCTGATGTTTCAGCCTTGAGAACGAAGGCGGTCTGGAGGCAGAATTTCTCCTTCTCTGGAGAACCTCAGTGTTTTAAGGCCTTCAAGTGATTGGGTGAGGACTACCCACATTGTGGAGAGTAATCTGTTTCGCTGAAAGTCTAAATGTTATCACATCTTAAAAATACGTTTACAGTAACATCTAGAGTGTTGTTTAACCAAAAGCTGGGTACCATGGCCTAGCCAAGTTGACATAAAACATTAATCATCACACATTCTAGGGGATGTGATTCGAAAAGCAGATTAATACTTACCAAAAATTCACTTAGCAAGGAATCGAAGGAGATTAACTAGTTACACCCAAGGAAAAATACAGAATATTCATTAGTGGAAAAATGCACAGTCCCTGTAACATTCAAGAAATGTAATATGGCAGCATCTTTATTAAATAAAGATCTCTCTCTCTCTCACACACACACAGCTGGTGATGGTGGGTCTGTGTGGAAACTGACACCCGTGTTGGTAGAGCTCTGTCACTGAACTGTCCTTTTCAGTACCAGCTTCAGCCAACAGGACCAGAGCTGTAAAGTACCCCTCACATTTCAGGGATGCCTCTCCTCTGGAACAGACTTAAAAGGTCTCAATGCTACCTTGTGGCCCAGTTCCTCATTTCACAGCTCCAGAAACAGACCTGGCGAGAAGAAACATGCCGAGCCTCTCACCAGGCAGGAAGGCTGGGGTTCAAGCAGCGCTGCCTTGCTCACTGCCTGGGTCCTCCTCCTGCACCAGGCCGCTGCCTCCGCAACTGTACAAGAGTTCCACTTACGAGCATTAGAGTTCTCAGCATTGGCTGAACATTGGAATTACCTGGGGAGCTTTGACGTTGAGGCTATTGATAGCTCGGTCCCACCCTCAGAAGTTCCGATTTAAATGTCTGGGGTGCAGCCTGGGATTTTTTAAGCTCCTCAGGTGATTCCAGTGTGCAATCATGCTCTCATGTTTACTATCCTGGGCAGCAACTAATTATTTTCACTCTTCTCAATTTGAAGACCATTCTCTTTGATGAAAAATATCAGAGTAGAATTGGTTCTGTTAGCAGAATTTCAGCCTTGTTGTAATTGTTTGTTGACGTTGCCCCATTTTCTCCAAGCAGTATATTTCCTTCGACTGACTCTCCTGGCTTAGAATACAACTTTAAAGAATTCTGCTTGTCTTTACCGTGTCTCCTGAGTCTCATTTGGTAGGCTTTGGCCTCCTTCACACATCTCTTATGGGTCCATTCAGCTCTTTGGGACACACCCTTGGGTTGGTGCTTCTCCTTTCGTATTTTGTACATGTCTCTGCAAAATCAGCTCTGCACACTGTCAAGGGCTCGGATTATACAATCCGTCCTCTGTTGAGTTCACAGTGAAGTGAGATAGTCAAAAAGCCCCCCGCCACACAGGATTGCACACGTTCTAATGGAAGTGTGTAAAGGAGAGAAGCGTTGAATTCAGTGGGGAGGAGAAAAGCCCAGAACGCTCCCAAGAAGAGGTGGTATCTGACCTGGGAGTGCACAGAGTTGTCTGGGTAAGAAGTGGTATGAAGAATTTTAAAAAAAAAAAAAAAAAAAAAAAAAAAAAAAAAAAAAAAAAAAAAAAAAAAAAAAGAAAAGGCAGAGGAGGAGTGAGGGGGCGAGGGGGAGGAGAAAAAAAACCAACCAAACAAACAAAAACGCTGGGGACAGGGTGGGAGCTGGGATGGGAAGGTGGGTAGGAGCCCTATTATAGGCCTTGTATGCCCAACTTCTACGGGTTTTACTTTGAGTAAAGAAGAGTTTTAAGAGGGGAAGTGACATGATTGTGATTTTCATTGGTGACGGTGTGATGGATTAGAGAAGGGGAGACTAGAGGCAGGAAAGCCTGCTGCCTCTGTGTGAGAAACGGTGGCGCCTAAGGCAGAGGGAGTGGGAATGGAGAGCGTGGGGCGGGGAGGAATATTTCCAGGCGCAGGTTCAACCAGAAATATTCAGGGTCTTTATGCACATCAAAAAAGGGCACCCCTATGAGCAGATACACCTCCAAGAAGCACAGCTAGGGCTAGACATGTCCGGCCATTCTTGGTGGCCCTGGATGAGGGTGTGAGGCGAGGGAGGGGTCGAGGACAACATCCAGGAGTTTGGGACTCTGGGCAAGGAGTCCTTTCCTTGACTACTACCAATACCGAGAAAGCAAGATCATTTTAATTAGCCAGTTCTTGCATCCTTGTCAAAGTTAAGTTCTCTATCTTCTCAGAGATGAAACAATCAGTAAAGTGAAGTTTAACTTGTCAGGGGCTCTGCCACCAGCTGCGGGAGCCTGACTTAGACGTCCTGCAGACCTCCCCCACCACAGGCCCCGTCCATGCCCTATCGCCCCGGAGAGAGTTCTGGCAAATGTTGTGGGGAAGCATCATCTCCA
>NW_007726416.1:6375-11063 GCF_000696425.1 Galeopterus variegatus | reverse complement strand
CCAAGTCAAGGGTTAAGATCCCCTTACCGGTCATCTTTTAAAAAAAAAAAAGAAGAAGAAAGAAATTCTATTCCTTTATAAATTACCCTGTTTCAGGTATTCTGCTATAAACAACAGAAACAGACTAATATAACATGTAATATGAGTTTGCATAGTACCTAGCAGATAGTAAATACTCAAGCAATGTTAGTTATTCCTATTATTTGTCTTGTGTAATACTTTATTTCAAGATTCATAATCATACCCCCGGCTGGTAGAAAGATGCCAGTGACATGAAAAATATTCCATGACACATTGTAACTTGGGTTTAAAACTAAGTTACAAACTGTGATCTCTCTCTCTCAGAGGACTGTAAGGATATATACAGAATGGCAGATGTTATTTCTGAGTTCCTTTTATCTTTTATTTTATGCTTAATCTATATTTCAAGTTTTTTTTTACATGGGCATGTAACAGAAAAAAAGTTATTTAAAAATATTAAATAACAGCTATGAAAAAGGCTTTAAGAATCCTATTTATTAGTCTTCTCTAGGCTAGAATCCAAGCTTCATGAAGGCAAAGGCAGTGTCATCTCAGAATTGGACAAATCACCATTTAGTCAGGGTCTGCTTCTGTTTCAGGCTGGACCAAGCTTGTTTTCCCATTCCAATCCCCTCTTTCAGTTCCTCCTGTCTCTCTTTGCAGGTGCCCATCTAAGGGGGCTAATTCTTTCCTTCATTCAACTGACATGTGCTGAGACCCCACTGGGGCCCAGTACTGTGCCAGGTGCTGAATGTGAAGAGACCCTGCCCTTGGTTGCCTGTAGCCTCATTCTGCCCTCCTGACCATCAACTATGGTGACTGGTAGCCTAAAGAGCAGCTCCCTCTAGTCCTGGCTCTTCCTGCTCCTGGGACTCACTCCTGCAGAGCTCACTCCTGCCTTTGCTCTGCTCTGCTGCAGATGACATAATCCCCGTGCATTCATCCAGATGTGTCCCTATGCATCCATCGAGTCCTGGCAGAAAACAGCACTGCACTCAAAGGGCTTACCTTCTGATAATTGAACAAAGGGACCACTTGCAGAGATATGGGCAGGGTTCAGGGAACTAACCAGTCTGCTGATGCATCAGGGACTAGGAACAGCAGGAAGCCATGAATACTCACAGCCCTGAAGGGGAAATAGTATTATTGGCACTTACTGAAGATACTGTGATTATCTATAATCACAGAGTAACACAGACATTGCTAGTCTCCATAGAAGCTGGGAGAGAAGGAGGGATAAATACCCTGACCTCTCTTCCCCTGTTTCTCTCTCATCTCCTGCCAGCACCCATTTGGATGAAACCATAAGCCATAGGGCAAGCATGCCCGAGTGATATAGTTCTCCTGGCAACGTGTTACCCTCTGTAATAACAGTTTAATGGTGGATGCAAGTTAAAATATGCACATCCTGGGCTGAGCCCGTGGCACACTCGGGAGAGTGCAGTGCTGGGAGCGCAGCAGCACTCCCGCCGCGGGTTCAGATCCTATATAGGGATGACTGGCTGAGCGCGGTGCGGCTGGTCTCAAAAGAGACAAAAAAAAAAATGTACATCTTTAAGATCCAAGTTAAATTGTACACATCTTTAAGAAACCTCTGAAAAAATGGCATCAATCTCAGGCCTAGGTAGACCGGTGCGGGAGATATTTCAGGTCAGACCTCTTCAAATTAGGCTTTCTAAGTAATTAATCCTCCAATCCCTGCTCCTGTGGATACTTGGAAAATGCTCATCAAAAGGCTAAATTAATACGATGAAGCTTCATAGTGTTTTTTTTTCTGCACATTTTATTCTGTTTGGATTTGAAGCTAAAATCCGGATTGTGAGGGGTGCTTTGTGGATTCGAGTACCTAGACTGTCTCTAGAACATCTCTGTTTTATATTTTCCTAGTAGGCCTCAGAGACACAGACGAGAAGTGCATGAAGATGCCCACAAGCAAGGCAGGTATGGCCATAAACGCATGCTCACCGTTCTAAAGATGTTTCTTTCCCACACCTCAACTGTAGAGATTTTCAGCAGCACATCCCCCAGCCCCTCATCGAGGATCGGGAAGCAGAGGGTGGGGGACAAGAGGAAGGGAGCAGAAAAGAAGGTGGGAGGAGGCTCCTGGATCAAGCTGGGTGGGAGGGAGGACGTTGCAGCCACAGAGACTGGTTTTCCTCCTCCTGACATTCCCTGAGCAGCACAGCCGGTCCCAGTTCACAAGTTCTATTTCTTTCTCTGGGCTGCTTCTGCCGCCAGCATGGTAGTTTCCTCACTTTGGAAGGGCGCGTCCTGGACAGCTCAGTAATGGCAATGGTCTCTTCCATTTGTGTGCCACTTTACCATTTGCAGAGTACTCCCACATGCATTACCTCATTTAATCCTCACAGCCCCTGTCCTGCCACAGAGCTTTGCATTTTATCAGTTGGGGAAACCAAGTGTCAGGTAAATAAAACACGTTGCCTACAGGCATGTAGCAGGCAGTTTCAGAATGCAGGTCAGAGCCCCATTTTTCTGTCTGCCAGCCACATCCCCCTGTCTGCCAGCCACATCACCCCCAATGCTAATGCGTTTCTTGGGACAGAAGATAGTGAAGGACTTAAAGGAGGACTGAGCTAGTTAAGAGGGAGGACACTATATGGAGGAGGAAATGCATCTGGGAGGAGTTTCTCCTAGTGCTGTCTCCTGACCAGTAGCACCAGCAGCCTCTGGGACCTTGTTAGAGATGCAAATTCCTGGGCTTCAGCCCAGACCTACTGGATCACAAACTGCAGAGCAAGGAGTGGTTCAAGAACCTAACTTTAACAAGCCCTCCAGGAGATGCTGATGCATGCCAAAGTTTGGGAGCCACTGTACTGGGGAAAGGAAGTGTGTGTCTTGGTCCCCTGGAGAGGACACAGGCCTGATGTCAGCATAAGGAGGAGGTGGGAAGGTAATTCATTATTTCTGTGGGTTCTAAAAATGGTGCTGACTTGTTCAAGGCCATTGCAGCATTGCTTGTAAGAGCAAAACACTGGAAGGAATCCAAATGTCTGCCAGTCGAGACCGGTCACAGGAGCTATGGTGCTTCCATGTAGTGGGACATTGTGCAGCATAAAAAGAATAACAGGCTTGGGATACTCTGATGTGGGAAAGGCACAGTAAATAAAAGAAAAGCAAGATGTAGAAGAGTTTAAATAATATGTCAACTTTGTGTATAAAAAAGGGGAGAACTCGAAATATATATTTGTGTATACTCATATCTACAAGAAACTCTGGGCAGACAGGCAAGAAACCAATAAGCGAAGTATCTGTGGATGGGGGAAAGAGGTGGATGGAGGCAGACTTTTCACTGCATTTCCTTTTTAAAAAAATCATCAAACCCTGCAAATATATCACTTATTTAGAAAAGGTGAAAATAAGTAAAAATGGCTCTAGGTGCAATTCAGAAGCAGCAGCACAGGAAGCTGCCTCCCTCGGAGACAGGATGGTTGGCGCCTGATGGGGGGGAGGGGGGCAGCTCCATCTCCTGGGAGGGCGTGAGGCTCAGCCCACACATAAACGCCCCATCAGCTCCACCCACCCCCTCCAGAGGGGCCAAGGCATTGGGAGAGTTTGAGCTAATTAATAAGACCGGGACCAGCAGTTTCCAGTCCTGTTTATACATTAAAATTATCTGGGAAGGTTTTAAAAATACCAGTCTCTAAGCCTTATTCCCAGACCACCCAAATCAGATACTCTGAAGTGGGGCTTGGGGTATTTTCAAAACTCCTGAATGTTGAGAACCATTGTCTTGGATCTTCTGGGTCAGTATATTCATCCAGAAAGCTGGAGAAAGGAGAAAGGGATACCCAGTAACTTAAAGGAAGAAAAAACACATCCTGTCTGTCACAATCAACTGAGAATGTGAATGGTTTTTTTTATCCGGCTTGGCTAGAATACATGATCAACCTGGTTTTCCCCCCTCGGCAGCCCAGTTCTAAAACGAAGCCCTGACATCACCAAATCGCCTCTGACAAAGTCAGAGCAGCTTCTGAGGATAGATGACCATGATTTCAGCATGAGGCCTGGCTTTGGAGGTATGAGACGTGCACTCTCGCGGGTGTCTTCTTTCTTTGGGTCCTTCTGTCTGTCCATGAGCAGGAAGTCAAGTTAAGGGACCACATGGCCTTGCTCTCCTCTGACCAGGTCTGCCTCAGTTGTGCTTGGTGGACAGGGTACCAAGCCCACTGCATCTTCTGAGCATCTGCCCTGCCTGCCCTGGGCTCTGCTGAGCACATTCTCAGGAGGCAGCTGCTGGTGGGAAGCCAGGCTGGGACACCAGCTGTCCTCAGGCCACTGCTCCTGATGAGGATGGCCCAGGAGCAGCGAGGCCAGCCGCTGGCTGCAGGGAGGGCAAAGGGAGGATAGGGCAGCTGCAGCCCAAGGCTGCCTCCCTAGAATTCTCTGAGACAACAACCTTGGACGAAATTTGTTCTCATCTCGGAGCTGGCAGACGGAACTCTGAGTACATGTCTGAGGGCCGAGTGTGGTCTGCTGGCTTGAATTAAATGAAAATAGCTCAAGAAAATAATGACTTCTTGAAGAACAGCAAAGCCCTCTGAAGCACGGCCTGAAGCCACTGGGTTTCAGCCCTCTTAGTGTCCAGCAGGGTTACATTTATTTCAGGAATCATTCTCATGACTCTTATTTCTTCCAGTTGGCTTTGC
>NW_007726416.1:4203-5270 GCF_000696425.1 Galeopterus variegatus | reverse complement strand
CCAGAAATGACAAAAAAAATTCAATGTTTTTAAGGCCATCCTGGTATATGATGTCTCCCCCTGGAACCTACTCCTTCAGGTTGCAAAGATGCAGATCTGCAGGTTTAGCAAATGACCCAAATGTGACTTGGGTCTGGTGCCTTTTACTGAGCAATGCCTTTTTCATGGCCAGACAAGAGCCACTGGCTTCCCTGATGTAGAGGGTGCAAAATCAGGAGGTAAATAATGAAAATGAAGTGGGCGGCCTCATGAGAAATCATTTCAGAATGACCCGTATGATTCAGACCAGATCAAACCAAACCAAACCTCCTTCTTTTTTTTTTTTTTTTACTTTCGCTGGAATATTCTTTATTCTTCCAGGGAGCCAGCCCATGATTCCGTCCTTTTATCTCTAGTTTGACTTCAGGTGGGCATGACCAAACCTTCAAATTAGACATGACACCTGGGTTCTAGGGGAAATGCTCCTTTTGCCTATCTCTTTCATAGTAAAAGCTGAAGTAAAAAGAATGACTGCTCTTGTCATCTCCTGTCCCCAGGCCCAGCCATTCCTGTTGGCGTTGATGTGCAGGTGGAGAGCTTGGACAGCATCTCAGAGGTCGACATGGTAAGTGCTTCTCTGACCAGGGCTGTAGGCAAGGGATTCACATAGCTATCCCAGGCCAGGAGCTCCAGGCACCTGAATTCAGTCTCACGACTCCCCTGGAGGTGGGGATTCCCACACATTTTATGGATGGCTTAGGGAGGTTATGACACTTGCCCAGTTGGTATGAAACAGAGACGGATGACAAACTTCATCTTTCCTCCTCCAGTGCTGAGACTCTTACAGCCAAGATGCATTCTCTGAGCAAAGCCTCTCAAATGTAAACAGCAGAGGGCAAGGTTGCAGCTGCCAAATAGCCAGACACACCTTCCTCCCATGATCCTGTGCCTGGTTGTGGAAATGCAGAAGCAGCAAAGCAGTGTCCTTTTTTTTTTCCTTTTTGGTGGGTTCAGATAAAAAATGGACCTTCTGGGCCGGCCTGGTGGCGCACTGGATAGTGCGCCGCTTGGGAAGCGCGGCGGCGCTC
>NW_007726416.1:0-3438 GCF_000696425.1 Galeopterus variegatus | reverse complement strand
AGGGTTGCGATCCGTTGCCGGACACGGAAAAAAGACAAAAGACAAAAAAAAAAAAAAATGGACCTTCTATAATTCCTTGACTTCCAGGACTTTTTAGGGCCTTATCTTAGTTTGGTTCCCCCAAGGAACAGACGGGAGATCAGCATTCTAGCGTAAGTGGTTTATTGGGAGGTGAGCCCGGGAAACGCCACAACAGTGGGGAGGTGAGACAGGGAAGGGAAGGAAGCAAAAAAGCTGTGCCATCAAACCAGTTAGCTTTCTAGAACAGTCCCAAGGGGGTGCTCCAGAAGTCAGAAAAGCTCACACTTCAGGGTTACTCCAGCTGAAGGCCAAGGGAGCTGGGGTGTTTACCCACCACGCCCTCTCTGGCTGAGGGCTGCTTGCAGGCATCATCTCTGGCGCTCACGGCTTGAGTCACAGATGTTGCAGCAGCAGCCTCCCCAGTGCAGAGGCGAATGCCAGGGGTGGGCTCAGAGACCCCGTCTGCTACAGGCCCCTTGCTGAGGTCCTCCCTGTGGTGTTCTCTTCTTTCTACTGTAGCAAACCCCAGGGACTAGATGCAAGACCTCGCCTGGCTGTTTCATTCCCCAGCCAGGTGATGGCTCCACAGGGTCCAGCGTCTCCTGCTGACCCCCCAGTGGGTTGCTGTGTGTCTGGGGTTCTCTCTCTTCCCCTCCGCCCCCAGGACTTTACGATGACCCTCTACCTGAGGCACTACTGGAAGGACGAGAGGCTGTCTTTTCCGAGCACCAACAACGTCAGCATGACATTTGACGGCCGGCTGGTGAAGAAGATCTGGGTCCCCGACATGTTTTTCGTGCACTCCAAGCGGTCCTTCATCCACGACACCACCACGGACAACGTCATGCTGCGGGTCCAGCCTGACGGCAAAGTGCTCTACAGCCTCAGGTAGGAAGAACGGCAAATCATTCATTCATCTTAACTAAGAACGGCATCAATTTCACAGCAGCAATTTTGCTTTTTAGCTCTGAATATCTAACTTCTAACTTTTCAGGAGCTGCTAACTTCTCAACATCAAGGAAAACTAACTTAACAAATAAGTAAAACTTTTAAAGAATTATTCAGTCTTGAAAATACATTTGGAGAAATTTATCAGGCTGATACTTATGTCTTATGTCTTATCCTGTATGTTATATTTTAATTAAAAATTTTTACTTTAATAAAAGTTTATTTCTCTAGTAGGAGTCACAGAAATAGATAATGCATTCTTCTCAAAAACTTGCCTCCCCCAATCCTACTGATTCCCATTTTCTGGCTGCATTTTAGACCTTTGGTTTTAAAAAACTTTTGCCCCATCTGGCTAGCCACAGGCTTATTTTCTATCCTGAGAAACTATGGGGACCCTGGACTACTTCACGACTTTAAATGACATTCTTAGCACCACCTCCCTGGGAGGGGGTGTAGAGATGAGTTGCAGGCCTTCACAGACAGGGACGGCTTACTTGCTGTGATTTACTCTTCTTGTGCTGTGAAGATGGTACATTTCAGTTTTACAGACTTGGTTTTGGCTCACATGCTGATGAATGGTAAAGATGAATCCACATGCTAATGTCCAAGCAGGGAGTTCCTAGACAGTTGCACAGAGTATTTTTAGAGGCAGAGGTTGCAATGTTGAAGCTAAGTTTCTGTTCCTATCTTCCTAAGAAATATTTATAATTATCCCTCGATATTCATTCTGGCTTGGAACTGAAGCAATTAGGTACCAGACTCAGAGTGGGGTTATGAGAATTTCATCTCCACAGCTTCAAATGCCTCCTCCCATAGAAAGTACTCAGGTGGGTCAAGGATGTGCAACCCCTTCCCCAAGCCATGTTGGGCTGGTTCTACCTGGAGTCCTCATTTCTGACAGATTCAAGGCACCTGAAGGCTCAAAAACTACTGACAAAACAATCCAAAGCCACAGTATCAGCAGAGCTGTAGAGAACCAGACCATAGCACACATGACCATCGGTGTGCTGGTAAATGTTTAACAACTGGTTCCAAGGCAAGTATGCATACATATGCGTACATAAATTTATTATAAATATTACTGATTTAAAGATGTATAGCACATGATTTACAGATGAAATAAAATATATAATACTTTTAAGTTGAGCATGATTTCCTATTTCTTATAAATTCCATATACTTATAAGTTGAGCATGATGTCCTATTTCTCGTAAAAACCACTCAGTTTTTTTCTCTATCAGTTTTTATAATTCTATCACCAGCAATAATTCTACAAAGTCAGAATATGAGTACATGTTTGTAAGTATGCTCGCTGACGTGATTGACGAATGAGCGTAGACCTGATGAATGTTGGTTGATATCTTCATTTACATTAATAGACAAAAGTGAAACAAAGAGGAACTATGTAGGAACTTCACTTATTCATCAAAGTCATTAAACAACTTCTTTACTGAATTGGATAATAACTTTCAAATATTGGAAGAATATTTCCTCAATATTCTGTACTATTCACAATGTAATGGTGATAGATATAACACACTTTTAGGTTTAATCTGCTTTCTTAAGTCTAGACAATCAACAAGACAATCAATCTAGCCCTGATTTGTGGTATTTGCCAATTTTTGTAATATAGATATTCCCATCATGGCTGATTTCCAGTTACCAGCCTGATCTCACTGACTGTAGAGTTAGAAATGCAGGTTAGCCCACAGTTACGCGGTATTTCCACGACGACAATCAACAAGACAATCAATCTAGCCCTGATTTGTGGTATTTGCCAATTTTTGTAATATAAATATTCCCATCATGGCTGATTTCCAGTTACCAGCCTGATCTCACTGACTGTAGAGTTAGAAATGCAGGGTAGCCCACAGTTATGCGGTATTTCCACAATACAGATGCAGTAGATGTAAATAACTTCAGGAAAATAGACAGTCATAAAAAGTAGTAAAATAACTAGGAAGTGGTGAATTTTGAGTATTTATTACTTTTGTTTTTAATGTATTTTAATTTTTTTTTNCCTAGAATTCTCTGAGACAACAACCTTGGACGAAATTTGTTCTCATCTCGGAGCTGGCAGATGGAACTCTGAGTACATGTCTGAGGGCCGAGTGTGGTCTGCTGGCTTGAATTAAATGAAAATAGCTCAAGAAAATAATGACTTCTTGAAGAAGAACAGCAAAGCCCTCTGAAGCACGGCCTGAAGCCACTGGGTTTCAGCCCTCTTAGTGTCCAACAGGGTTACATTTATTTCAGGAATCATTCTCATGACTCTTATTTCTTCCAGTTGGCTTTGCTTAAAGAATAACCAGATTCTGGAAGGGAGTCTGTCCTTTCCATAACCTGCTGCCATTGGATCTAGACCCACCTTTTCTCTCCACAAAGACTGGAGTGTGCTCCATGTCTGCCCCCCATCTTGAAAGCAGGGAAGATGGGGGAAGGGATCTATTGCCTTTATTATGCCTTCTT